>NC_141084.1:24748174-24875674 GCF_041138505.1 Cibotium barometz
TGATCACGATTAAAAATCACACACACTGGACAGAATATACTTATCAAATTTCACAAAAATGCACCACATATGCTCAACGGCCAAACAGATTGAGTAATGCATAGTTGATCTGGACACAGAACTCTACAGATTCACGGTGTGTCCTATTAAGCCTGCCCCCCCCCCCCTTTTCCCCACCCCAAAACCAACTTCATCATCATGTTCAACAATACTGACATCCTGCCCTCCACCCATCAACAGAATGAGAACACTCCACAGAAAGCTAAGAGTTCCCAAGCTACAAATTTCCACCTTGAAACAATTGTTGCGTGAAAAACATACGTTTGGTGTTAAATTAGGGTTTTCCCTAGGTTATCAGTTTTCAAGGTATTAATGAGGTCAAGAATTGTTCTGCAAACCCTCACACAACATGCAGAGCTCTTCATTTTGTATTGTACCCTCATTCTTCACGCAGAACCCTGCTTCATGATATGCCAAAGGCTGCTTCATACTAAGCAGACAAACCGGATCACATTCTGACACAAAACATGGGCTGTTAATCGGATACACGAATCAGCCATCGATGCTGGTTCTCGTGTGTGCTTGTGATATTTGCAGGGTTCTGTGTTTGTGATTAGGGTTTTTGGGATGTAACTAAATTTTGCAGGATTCTTTCGTACAATTACGGTTTCTCGGTGTCTGCTTATGTTTTCCAGGTTAGAAGTTGGGGTTTAATGTGAGGTTAGGGTTCGCAAAATTTGTGCAGGGCTCTGTGTGAGGGATTAGGGTTTTGCAGGAGGAAACATTATGAAGTGTGGGTAGCAGAGAAGAAGACCTCGTACCTGATTCCAAGCAGATCCAAGGAGGGCGGGCTGAGCTTCAGCCACGTCTTGTGTGGAAAGCTTGCGCGGAACAGGGTCTGGGGCAGCCTGCTCAGTCTTCCTGCGGACCCAGTACGTGTAGGACGATTCCTTCGTTGGAGCATCCGGAGAAGCAGCGGCCATGCCTCCTCCTTTACGCAGACGAAGAGAGAGAGAAGACAATGCTGCACAAACAGCTCACAAGAAGGGAAGAATGTCAATGGAGTAAAACCAGTGGAATAAAAAGAACCTTCGTTTGCAAACAGCCATGCCTTCACACCTGGCTGGACAAACTTGTCGTCTACAAACAGCCAAGCCTTCACACCTGGCCGGACAAGCTTGGGCAAGGGATCTAGTTCTTATTCTCAATTTCACTCTCTCCATGACTAGATGAAGAGCAAGTTGGTTTCATATTACTACATACGGACTCCCATTTGGACTCCGCAAGAGCAAGATGAAGAGCAAGTTGGTTTCATATTACTACATAGGGACTCCCATTTGGACTCCGCAAGAGCAAGTGGCTGAAATAGGTATGCACTCCATTCTCCTACAAGACAATGGCACATCCTGTTTGTGGACATGCATATAAGTTGAATCGCAAGTATGTTGAAGCAGTGAAGCTGGAGCTCGAAAAGATGGAGCCTGCCAACATCATTTCTCCAATCGAACTGGTTGCCCCCATGGTCATCACACCCAAGAAGAAGTCCAACAAGATATAGACGGGTATGTGTCAATTTCTGCTCTCTTAACAAAGTGGCTGTAAAAGGTGGCTTTCCTCTTCCATTCATGGACAGGATTCTTGAGGATGTAGCTCGTTACACCCTATCTATTCTATTAAGCACAGGTTTTCTCCCCTACCACGTGTCACTCTCTCTAACATCTCCTTTAATCTCCTCTAAAACCATCTCCTCTCCTCCTCCTCTAGTCATGTGGTAAGAATGTATAAAGGGGCAGGTTGTGTACAGGAGGCCTGCCCTGCCGAGAGCTCCCACAGAAAGGAGGGTCTCCTTAGTAATTACGTGAGGGGGCCTCCTTCCCCATGGGGGGCAGTGCCGCAACAGCGCATGGGTGCAAAAATAGTATAGCGTCATGGATGGGTTAAGTGGTCAACCAAGTTGCCATTCACCGAGATGATCATGCCAAGACATCATTTATCACCCAGTTGTCACACCCAGTGGGGCACATACGTCTACATCAAGATGCCATTTGGGTTGTGCAATGCCCCGCAACATTTCAAAGCACCGACACCATCTTTAGAGAATTCCACCTCACTTTCCTTCGTGCTTTTGTGGATGATTTCTCCAACTTTACTGACACCCATTTGCCCTTTTGTTTAGAAGCCTGCATCCATCTTTTTCTTGGAGCTTTGTGATGTCTTTTTTGCTTTATTAGGTTGGGAGGCTTTCTTTCGTTTTGATAAAGTCCTGCAACCAAAAATAATATTTAGATTATGGAGACATTAGCAAAGATAACTTAGTTTTTCACAAGTCTACCTCTCTTGGTGGGTACTTTCCATTTGTCAAGCCATCACAGACATAATCCCCACTCTTCTTTCCCTGCAAGGTCATCTATCCATGATTCTGGGTAGATTCGCTTTCACTCTTCCCCACTCATCTATACTATAATCTCCTCATCCTCGAAGCTGTTGGCACTCCTCTTCATTTGTTTATTCCATCTATAACAACAAAAAAGAATAGACAATTTTGTCAGTTTTAAATAAACACAACCCATTTGTTTGACTATACATATCATACTAGAGACCTACCTATAAATTAATCATCTTGTTGTACACATTATGTGAGGTTGGGATGTGCTTGCTTTCATGGCTTTGTGTCACTGTGCAAATCCAAACTGAAAGTGATCATCCTTGCATGCCATAAAATAATCGTTGGGTGTTTTATATGAAGCATTGGTGATCTCATCAGAGCTATTTCAATCAACTAATCCCAATAAACGAACTTTGCCATCCTTGTCAGGCACATTTGTAGCTTTTACTTTTTCATTTCCCAATGAAAAAAGCTTCACAAAGTGTGTTTTTCTGCATTCGTGAAAACATAGTTAATTTTAACATTACATGCATCATGTACATGCACCCTAATTGAAGTGAAAAAGAAACATATGTATCGCTCTACTAGCATGCGTGTTGCCCCTATATTTTGAAGCTTGTCTAGTGTGAGAGGTTAGCCTTTTATATCCCAGTCTTGGTATTTGAAAATTGTGTCAAACTACTCCCTACCATTTGTAGGGTTGTGGTTGACATCCCCTATAACCTCTCTTTTTAAAATAGTTCTCTATCTTGGCCCATTAAGAGTTGCTTCTCATCATCTATTCGGTCTTCTTGAAATGGTAGTGTCCTTGTCTTAGATATAACATATTTCTTGAATTCATCCTGTATGAAGAAAGCCCGTCAAATGCCAAATCCCAACCTCACCTCAAGAATCTTGGAACACCAAATTATAGTTACTTGGAACACCAAAGGTAATCGATACCACATGCCAAATCCCAACCTCACCTCAAGAATCTTGGGACACCAAATTATAGTTACTTGGAACACCAAAGGTAATCGATACCACATGCCTTTTGACATGTGTACGACAAGTGTGCACTAGGAATCGGGGCTCTACAGTAAAAGGGGACAGTGTGGCAACAACCAGTTTGTAGGTGTGTGTGAGCTTGATAAGAATACGTGGGAGAGGGTGAGCTCGAGCTCCTTGTGCAAGCAAACACATACACATGAGAGTAGACAAGCACACAAGAGACATGGATGGTTGAATTTTCTTCTATATCTCTTCTCTTCTCTACAACCATAACATAAAGATAAGAGTACATACTATAAGGGAAAGTACTCTCCTATTAAAGCATACAAAATGATCAGTCCATAGTGTGAACCCTACTACATGTGCTGCACTATAACCTTGCCATAACTCTAGTACACCAAAGTGGCTGTCTCACAGCTTGTAAACCACTAGCAGTATCACGTGTTAGAGTATGTCTACCCACTTCCTCTCCATGAGAGAGAATTTTTTCAATTTCTCTATCCAAAACATTGTATCAAGAAGATTTCATGGCCCAATGTTTGTGGAACATAAACTTGTGTAACTCTAAGTTACACACAAGAAAGAGATCTTTACAAAGACGCTAAGCAAAACCCAAATAATACGAAAATAAAACATTTTATTTATTCAATGATATCACAATCATTAGAAATTATGCCTCCTCCCATTTCTCAAACTTAACCACGTGCACTTGATCAAAGGATATCTATATCATTGTGTATCCCATTCTAAAAACACAAAAAGATTTAAAATAAGTTCAGATTTAATCAAATTATGCACACATAGAAAAAATGAAATTTTAATGGTCTTGGGCTTCTTACTTGACAACATGCTCTAAGCCATGCAACAAGTGCTAGTCTTCCACCCGTTTATGGTACACCTAGACTTTGTAAAGATGCCACCAAAGAATCCTCCATCTTACTTAATCAAATGGGCATCCTAATCACGATCTATTGAGCCGTCGGATCCATGCACCCAAATGGTGATTTCACACTCAAAGTGCTTCCATTAAAGCACGCTATACATCTCCCTCCAAGGCACAACATTCTGTGCGAGTGAGGTCAAGTTGCCCAAAAAAGGTTAAAGCAATGCCGTGTGCCAAGGTTAATAGTGTGTCCGACATTCCATCATTTCATCCCCCAGCCACCCACGATAGCTGTGTAATGCTTCACTTATGTCTACCGACATTGCCGTGCTTTAAGAAAGTGGATAGAATGACCACAAAGAGGCTCAAGAAGCGCCCAAAAAGCACTTGGATCCATGTGGCCATGTCCGACAAGCCATCCATTTCGGCTTACTAATGTTTTAGCCAACCTGGGTGTCTTAAAATTCTTCCATTCTCATGAACAACCCAACCTCAAACACACACCCACCTTATCAGCTAACCTCATTACACATCACATATGAATTTCCTATCTCAAACCATGTGTAAGAGTCAAATAAAGTAGCGTGTTAGAGTTTTCACTAGACGAAGCTCCTACATGAGCCCACCTTTTTGCCCAATACCATGCATGTCATCGGCAATATCCACGAGCTCTGCATGTTATAGACACATAGGCATTGTTGTTTCATGAACCTAAATTGAGCCTCATTGCCATCCAGGTATATTTTTGGTGGATGGGGAGACCATGTGGCAGGCACAAGCTTGGGTCATGGTACGACCCATCACTTGGACCTTCCTACAATCAGTAGGACCCTTGTGTGCCTTATCTTCAACCACACCACCCATTCAACCCACCCTGCCTCTATCCCAAGTGTTCATGCCACCAAATCTCTCGAGCCATAGAGGCTGCCCAGCTCCCTTGCATAGTTGTCTGCACAATTGTGCACAAGTCTACTACCATGCCCCTAACAAAGTAACGATCTTGAATCCCCAATAAAGGGGCATCGTAGTAGACGTACACAACCATGCACAAGTCTATTTGCCATCTCACTAACAAAGTAATGATCTTAATCCCATATAAAGGGGTTATCAAAGTAAATGTCAAAGAAAGCAGCCAAGATAGTCAAAGAAAGTTGTGTTAGAAAAGTCATTGTGTTGGAGAAGTGCAACCACATGTAGACACCTTTTGTCTAACACATACGTGCTTAAGACTAGTAATAGAGGCCAAACCATTTTTTAAGTTTGGAATAATTTTTAACAATAAGAAATACACAATCATTCCCTTACAAATAGTTTTCTTCTGAGCTCTCCTTCTTCCCTCTTCTTACTTACTTACTTGCATTGAATCTTTCTTGATGGATGCATGCTCAATAGGTTTGATTTTAGGTTTTCTTCTTCCATTAACTTCCTCTCCTTCCCTTGCCTTTTGTGAGAGAGAACCACTGCCCCTTTGGCCAGGCTACTGTGTCGCACATGTTCGCTCTGGTGAGGAGGATTCTAGTGTGACAACAGAGTGAGGATGCAATGGACAAGGTAGTGCACCCACACATGAAGTTGAAAATTATGGCTCTAAGGCAAGACCCAACAACACATGCTTTGGTAAGGATAAGGTAAGCTCTTGACTTGAACAAGAATGATTAGGCCTTAGATCAAATCTATTTACGAAAAGACATCCAAGTTTTAAAGGTGGATTACTTGGAAGACTCACCCTATGGAGAGAGTAACCTCTTTGGGAATGAGTCTATCGCCACCACTGATCACATTATGTCTTCACAAGTGTGCAAACCAAAGAGTGTGCTAAACTTGTATGCCCAAGCTGAGATATTATGATGGATATACTCAAGGTATGAAGTAGGCATGGGTATAGGTCACCATCCTAAGGCAATAGCCAAGAAGGCCATGGAAGCTTGGGTCATGAAGGCTTGGGTGTAGGTCACCATCCTAAGGCAACATCCAAGAAGGCCATGGAAGCTTGGACCATGAAAGCTCCAAGAAAGGTATATCATTTGATAAAATGGTAAAATTTATACAATGACCCCATGAGCCCTATGTCTAATATAGCCCAAGGCCCAAAAAGTGGACATATATGAATGTCTCTAAGCCCCATGTGCTTAAGAACATTCCCCATGTGCATGTGCACCAAATCTACTTCATTATGGCATCGCTCCCACCTCTAGATTTTAGTGAAAATTGGATGCATGTATTGTCAACAATCAATGTATTCCCTAGTCGAGGAACTAAGTGCATGGATTTGGATGCAATGATGCACAGCCTTGACTTTTGTCATGATGATGAGAGTTGAGACCATTGCTAAAATAATGAAAACAAAGTTAATAAGCTCTGATAGCAAAGCATCACCAAGAGGGAAGCATGTAAGAAGATGGTTAAGGCAAAAGTGCTACCTGGCTAGACGTAACATGTGTTTAAGAAATGTTAAGGCTACTAAGGTGCATAGCCAATGGTTAAGATATGTCGAGGCTACTAAGGTGCATAGCCAGTGGTTAAGATATGCCGAGGCTACTAAGGTGCACAAGAGGAAACCCAAGCCCCAGAGAAAGTTGAACTGCGACTTTCTAAATCAAAAAGGCATAAAAGAAACAAATCCTTGGTTAAGGTAGATCTGGAAGCCACGAAGATATTAGCCCAAAAGGAGGTCGAGGAAGATGATGTAATGAACTTATGGCTAATCAATGATCATCATTATAAAACATATACAATGGGTGAACTGATAGTTGTTCACCTTAGAGTCCAACACTCTAAGAAGAAGAAGAAGAAGCTCTTTTAACGTCGTAGGAACAATCCCAAGAGACCAAATATGATCTATCCGACGGGAGTGAGATTCGAACACAAGACGTGTTGAATAACAACTCCATGAACTAACCAATCTACCACACATTGGGTGATAGAAAGGTTAGCCCATTTTGTTTATTTTACCCACACACCCGCTGAAGAAGCTCTTTTAACGTCGTAGAAACAATCCCAAGAGACCAAATATGATCTATCCGACGGGAGTGAGATTCGAACACAAGACGTGTTGAATAACAACTCCATGAGCTAACCAATCTACCACACATTGGGTGATAGAAAGGTTAGCCCATTTTGTCTAAGATGGGGCAAGAGGGAATCTCTTATGTTGGGCCCACTTAAGTTAAAAAGGTGGACTTAGTTGAACCTAGGGAGGAGGAGCCCAAACTAGTTTTCATTACTAAGTACCCCTAAAGAAGAAAGGAATTTGGTATATATTTTGTTTTTACTAGAATGAAATCAAGCACACTGAGTGGGTATCACCCATTGTCATTGTATCGACGAAGAGAAGAACAGAAAGTTGTGTGTGTAGACCCACATTGATTGGGTATTACCCACCATTGTCATTGTGTTGAAGAAGATTGAAAAGTTACGAGCATGTGTAGACCCACAAAAGTTCAATGCAATCACATAGACATCACTACCCGTTGACGTATACTGAACATGTGTTAGAAAGCGTAGCTAGTAAAAAAGCTTATAGCTTCTTAGATGGCTTCTCTAGCTATAACCAAGTTTCTATCGCACCTGAGGATTATCACAAATCAACATAAGACCACATTTACAATGGTGGGAGGCATGTTTTTCTATCGGGTTATGCCCTTTGGACTAATTAATGCCCCTGCTACATTCCAGTTTCAAAGACTATTTACAAAAGTGGTTGGAAGTTTTCATTGATGATTTGTGTGCTCATTCCAAGTGAAAATACCACCTAGCTTGCTTAAGAAAACTATTTCAAAGGTGTCAATTATATCAAATATCTTTGAATTCATTGAAATGCCAATTTTGGGTCAAGCATATTGTTATATTGGGATGTATTATGTCTAAAAATGGTATCTTCATAGATGAAAGCAAAATCAAGTTGATTCTAGAACTCCCACTGCCCCCACAAACTTTAAGGGAGTATAAAGGTTTATGGAACATGTTGCATACTAAAGAAGGTTCATAGTATTCTATGCAAAAATTATATGGTCATTATATAGACTACTTGGAGTCTTTGAATGAATAGAGGAATGTTAGCAAGCATATAATAAACCTAAGAAGGCCCTGGAAAGTGCTCTGATCTTAAGACACCCTAATTGGGACATAATCTTTCATGTGCATATTGATGTATCAAACTTTTCCACCATTGGGTGTGTGCTAGCGTAACCAGGGGAGCACAAATTAGACTACCATGTTTGTTTTGCTAGTAGGCAGTTCAATGAGGTAAAAAAAGTACATACACTCCCTTTTTGGCTAACTCTTGGAGTGACTTCAAAAAAGGAACACAACACGTACTAGCTGATCATTTGTCACAGATTCCTAATGGTAAGCCTACCACAACAGGACTTGATGGCAAATCTCGTAGATGCATGCTTATTTAAGATCGACGTGGTACTTGACTGGAGTGATAAAATCTCTCAAAAACCTTGCTTTTAATCATTGAATAAAGATAAGATGTGGCAACTTATCAAGCTGGCAACATCATATTAACTAATATAGGCATATATGCCCCATCCAACACTTTGCATGGATGCCTTTGACCTTGTTGTCTTGAATTCCTCATTAAGTCTTGTTCTTGCTCAGTCTAGCCCTCTTCCCATCCTTGACTCACCATTTCGACATCCACACACTCGCAAGGGCTACTTGCCTTCCCTTTATGCGCGACACGCTTGGACTTCATAAGGATGCCACCGCAGAATCCTCCATCTTATCTAATCAAATATGAGCATCACAAACAATTACAGTCTATCACTGCATCCCAATACATGCACCCAAATGACAACCTCCACACACAGCGGGTTTACTCCATTAAGCACACTCTACCTCTCCCTCATAGGCACCACACTTGCCTACATTTGTGCTTATCATGTGGGGAAAAGCTGCCCAAAAGGTCAAAGCAACACACATGCTAAGGTTAGCAGTGTCCAGCACTCCAAAATTTCACCCCCCCAAGCCACGGATTCTCTGTAATGTTTTCTAATTTTTATCCAACATCACCGTGATTTGTGAAAGCGGACCAAATAGACACCAACACTTCAAAAAGATGCTTAAAAAGTGCCCAAATGCAATCGGCCATGTCCGAATGTATGGTCTGCTATAGATTGTCCTAAATTCTTCCATTTGCATGGACAACCCAATCTCATTCCCACCTGCCTTATCGGCCACCCTCATAACACATCAACTATAAATTTTGTATCTCAAACCATTTGTATGGGTCCAAAAAAGTAGAATGAAGAAAGCGTTGTGTTAGAGTTTTCACTAGACGAAGCTTTTATAAGGGCCCAACGGGCCCATCTTTTACCCAATGTAATATCCATTGGCTCTACATGTAATAGACACATAGGCAATATTCTTTCTTAAACATGCGATGATCGGGGAACATCCATCCCCAGGTACATATTGGATAGGGGAACCATGGCGGGTGCAAGCTTGGCCCATGGTACAACCCATTGCCTAGACCTCCCTATAATCTGAAACCTGCCATTGCCTCATCTTCGACCACTCCACTCATTTAACCCACAATGCCTCTATCCTAAGTGCTCACAACAATGCCAAATCCTTTGAGCCATAGAGGCAGCCTAGCTCCATTGCAGTTGCGGGCACAACCATGTGCAAGTCCGCTGCATAGCCCCCGGGCTATCAAGTAAATGTCGAAGAAAGAAGGAAAAAGCATCGAATAAAGTAGTGTTGGAGAAATCCTTGTGCTGAAGAAGTGCACCCATACGAACACACCTTCCGTCCATTGCCCATGCACGTCACCTACATATTTCACTATGGGAATCATAATTTTTTTCACTGCTCGCTTCTCACATCACGCACAAACACATGCACCTACAACCAACCTCATAGGAGGGAACATGGCAGGTGTAAGCCTGCTGGCCCCATCGCCTAGAGAACCCTCAACGTTGCAAGTACATCCAACGAGCTTCCATGCCTATATCCTCTGCTTCAACTCTAATTTAATACCAACACAACCTCACATTGGCCAACATATTCGTCCAGCAAAAGCCCAGTCCACACCACTTCCACAACCAACGAAGGCTCGACGTAAAGCACCATGTTGCCTCGACAAGCTACCTGCCCCCCATCAGGGTTACCTAAAGATTTCCATCACTTTGCACTGCATTTGGATGTGGATTGGTCTCGAACAACCCACTTAACCTTGGCCACCAACTCCATGATGGCATATCCTAGACCATCCACATGATCGACTTCTCAACAGCTTCATTGTGCTAACTTGAGTAACATGAGGACACTCTCATCTCTCATCATTAAAAAGGGAGGTATGTTAACTACTCTGTTGGTTAACATGGTTTCACCTGCTTGTGTCCTATTATAAGGCACTTTGCCATCTTACCTGTGCAAATACGCTCTTAACTTTTGTAAGACGGCACTACGACATTTAAAGTAGCCTTATGTCAAATAGGGAAAGTCTATGGACTTAGTGTACATAGTTTCTTAATACTAGTAATAGAGGCCAAACCATTTTCAAGTTTGGTTGGCCTAGTATAAAAACTAGTCACTTCTATATAAGTCTTTTTTTGACAATAAGCAATACACAATCATTCCTTTGTAATATTTTACTTATGATCTCTCTCTCTCTCTCTCTCTCTCTCTCTCTTCCCTATTCTTGCTTGCTTGTATACTTTTGAATCTTGTTTGCTTGATGGATGTATGCTAGATAGGTTTGACTGTAGGTTTTCTTCTTACAATAGCTTGTTCTTCTTCTCTTGCCTTTGTGAGAGAGAACCATCGTGAAGGACTATCTCTTCTTGCCTCCATCTAGGCATTGAGAGCTCTCCCTTCACCCCTTTGGCAAGGAGCATTCCGATGTGACAACAACAGAGTAAGGACGCATGGTGAACATGCTGGCATCATGGAGGATCAAAGATAGTAATCCAAATCATGGTTGAGACATAATGACCATGTTAATTAAATAAAATAGATTAGCTTGAAGACAATAGGATTAAGGACGCATTCCGATGTGACAACAACAGAGTAAGGATGCATGGTGAACATGCTGGCATCATGGAGGATCAAAGATAGTAATCCAAATCATGGTTGAGACATAATGACCATGTTAATTAAATTAAATAAAAGAGATTAGCTAGACAATAGGATTAAGGTAATGGCAACATAATGATGAGAATGAGAGAGTTTAATCTTTATTAGAATGAGAATCTTTGTAGGCTGAGTACAAAGTGATTAGGCTCAAGCTAATCATACTTAAGAGTTAATAATCCTCCATGATTCTAGCCCCTACATTCCCTAGATTTTAGCCTCCATGATTCTAGCCTCCACATGCCCTAGATTCTAGCTTCCAAAGTCAACATAAGGGACTCCATTAAATGCTCTTGGCTCCTAGTACACCTCATGGATTCTTTGACCTTTATAAGCATAGTTTACATCTATTACAAGGCTTTTAGCCTTTGAACAAATGACCTCATCTTAATTCTTTTACATCCATAAATCCCATGTACATCAATTTGTCCAATAATACCCCTTTCAAATTGATGACCCCAACTCCTAGCAGTAACCCATGGGATGATTCATGACTTGTCTACCCCTGTGGACAACATAAATGATCCCAATATGGAACTCACTCTAGTTTGTAGGTTTACAAAGTAAGTGGAATTCAAAAGACATATAATGAGTACAATGGATTAGGATGCAAATGAGTTGGCCTAGAAGGCCCAATTAGATTCAACAAGAAGATTAGCCTCATGCGACGCCGCAGTAGTATTGTATTCTTCCATGAGTTGGGCTAAGATCTTCTTCTTGATGTAGCAATCCTAGAAGGCCCAATCAGATTCAACAAGAAGATTAGCCTCATGCGACGCCGCAGTAGTATTGTATTCTTCCATGAGTTGGGCTAAGATCTTCTTCTTGATGTAGCAATCCTTCTTGATGTAGCAATCCTTCTCAAAGTGTCCTAGCCTACCACAAAAGTTGCATTTACCATTTTCTTTGTTTTTTAAGGTACCCTTTTGTTGATGTAGTCCCTTTGGATATATTCTTTGTGTAGTAGGCCTCATTATAGGAGAAGAGATGGCTTCTTCCATGTTTTTGCTTTATCTCCTTCTGTTCCTCCATCAAGGATGCAATGATATTGGCCAACTTTGGAGATGGTATATTGGTAAGTGTAGTGACTATGTTTCTGTAGTCTTCCTCCGATAGACTTTTAAGCAACAAAAAGAAATGCAAATATCTTTATCAATGTTCATTTTAAAACCTTTGCAAGTTGAGTTGTGAGACTCTTTATATGGTTAAGATGTGCAGCAAGAGAGTCTTCTTCCATCATGTTGAGCTCAAACAATTGGATTAGTAGGCTAATCTTGGAGCTTTTGGCTTGGACTCCAAAGAGTTTTTCCAACTCTTCCCAAGCTTAAAAGGATGTGTCCACTCCATCAATATGATAAATGAATTGATCGGTTGAGGCCCAAAGCTATTATGGCAAGAGCTTTCTCATCTTTGGCCACCCATGTGGCTTCAACTTCCCTAGTTGAAGGTTTCTTTTCCTATGTTTCATGCTAAATTTTACTTTGGTTTGCCATGTATGAAATGAATGACTCTCAAATTTATCAAATTTAGTGGGAATACCCATGTGAGTGAAGAGGGAAGGTCTTACTACATTTTTTTCCCACTTTAAAGTAATGTCTAATCCCTTACAACAAAGATTTAGACTTAATGATGATGATTAAGACTTGATTAGTGCAAAGCCCTTTATATTAATGTAAGTAGGCAAAAAATGAGCTGACTTGAAATGCCTAATTGAGGTAGCAAGTCAAGGGTGTTTTGAAAATTAATGTAATAGGATAAATGAGCAACTTCCTAACATTGATTTTTGAACCCTCAAACACCAAGACCAACAAATAATTAGCGCTAATAACTCATTGTTATGAGATTAAGCAGAAAAGAGCATGACAAAGTGGATCTCACCAACCAGTGAATAAATTGCCACCAAAATTCATGAGTGGGTGTCTCTTGAACCCAATTAAAAGCCCACAAAAGGTATTTCACCAATTGCCCTTGTAGGTGTCGATTTCTATGTTTTTTAATTAAATTTTTACATTCATTTTTCACGTTTTTGACGATGATTTTAAGGGAATCTTGTTGAATCCCCTTAGATGTAGACAGAGCTTGATGTTACCTTTCTTTTGAACTAAAGGTTCAGTATAGAGGGGGAAGGATCAGAACACTGCAGGGTGGTTTTTTTGCCTACTAGTGATAATTAGAAAAAATCTGCATAAATATTGATAATTACATACTCTTAATAACATGGCTCTGATACCAAATGTTGGCATCATGGAGGATCAAAGATAGTGGTCCAAATCATGGTCGAGGGATAATGACCATGCTAATTAAATTAAGCAAATATTGAGTACAAAGTGATTAGGCTAAATCTAATCATGCTTAAGAGCTAATAATTCTCCACGATTCTCTCCACAAATTCTCTCCATGATTCTAGCCTCCACAAAACATTCCCTAGACTCTAGCCTCCACATGCCCTAGATTCTAGCTTTCAAAGTCATATAAGAGGCTCCAACCTTTACTGGCACATAACCTTTGAGCAAATGACCTAGGCTAAATTATTTTACATCTATAAATCCCGTCTACATCAATTTATCCAATAAGACGAGCTAGCACACCCACATGGGAAGTTGTATTTACAACTGGCAAAAAACGTCACATGCTTTAGCAAGGCTAAGGTAAGCTCTTGACTTGAACAAAGAGCAAGCCAAGGCATTTGCACACAATGCCAAAATGCATAATGATGAGTTGCCCAAGTTGTATTCATAAGCAACTTAATAAACAAGATGTGTTCTTGTATTTTGTGAGTCTCTCTCCTCCACATATCTTGATGTAGCATGAGCACCACGTTTTCTCAACATGGTATCAAAGCTTGGTTTGTGGTAGAAGTCTTTGAGTGCTTGCATCTCCTTTTTGAAGTCTTATCTTCTCAACCTCCATAGCCATTCTGTACCTGCCCGTCTCAGTGGAGGACCTGGGGAGGATAGTAGAAGGCATTTCAGCCCCTGATTTCTTTTGGAGATCTCATCCCCAGCATAAGGCGCAGTAGCCTAGCAACTCATAGCCCCGACATTTGTGCTGTACAGCTCGGCATTGAGCATTTCCCAGAAAGACACTATTTCTGAACAACAGCGTGCTAATTACGTGGTCAAATCTCTCAATAGAAGGTGCCTTAACCTCAGCGACCATAGGGCTTTATTAGCCCCCCAAGTGAGCGACATTGCGCTAAGAGGGCTCTTGGAAATTCTGTCTATGGAGAGAGATCTATTGCAAACCCAGCAGCCACCTATCTTGCAGCCACCATAGCCAAGCACTTATTGATCTTCCCTAGAGCCTGTTGCAAATCTAGAAGCCTATATCTCTCAGAGTTTCTATATTGAGAGGAACATCATTAAGTCCTCATAATAAGCAAGTGATATTTAACATCTCCATTAGCAAGCATTGCATAAGCTTGGAGATGAGTGCTTCTCAGCAAAGGGAAAACCTCAAATCTAGCAAAGGGGAGCCATTATAGAGTGTTTTAAACACTAAGTGTGTTCTTGAACACTAATGGTGGATCTAATCACCAATACAAGTGTCATTAGATGCTAAAAATGTGCTCTTAAGCACTAATAGTGTTGCTAAACACTAATGGTGGTCTTAATCACCAAAGAAAGTGTTCCTTGACATTAACAAAGCTCATCTCCATCAAAATTAGTGGTTGGGCACAAACCTTAAGTGCTAAACCATAAGATTCATCATCTTAATCTCTTTTTTATGCAACATCCTTGGCTTGATTAAGGGTTGTTGTTGCACTCTCATAAGCCATTCTCTTTCTACTTAAGCCAAAACATCACAAATATTTTGGTTTTCTTCTTCATAAATCAGCTCATTACACTCTTGTAATCTCCCTTCAATGCCCAATGTCAAAGGAAAACATCCAAATTAAGAAGTTCTCAGGAGAGGGCTTCCACACTACTTGGCAAGTTCTTGTCAAGTACAAGATGATGTCCAAAGGTTTTTGGCCATTCATCTCTGGCACACTAAGGTTATTGATCGAACTAAGGGGCTGAAGATATTGAAGATGATGAGAGGACACAAGCCATCATCATGCTCCATCATCTTGATGAGGCTCTTATTCACCATGTGGACCAGCTTCCGATTGCAAAAAGGAGAAATGGGTTGAGCTTGACAAGCTCTATGGAGCTCGTGGTGGTAATTGAATTCTAAGATCTCACTTAAAATTGAATTTTTTAGCTTGAAGCTCAAAGAGGGAGACGGAATTGGAACCTTTATCTCTCACTTAAAGGGCCTTATGGCTCAACTTGCATCAGTGAATGCGAGAATGGATGAAGATGATACAGTGGGCTGTTTTGTTAAAAAGCAGTCAAGAAGGTGTACCCCACCTTAGTCACCACCCTGAAGAACATACCTAATCCCACCCTTGGAGTCATTCAATCTTGTCTTGATAAAGAAAAGAGGCCAAAGGGAGGAGCTGAATCTTCAAATGCATCGACTCCATTGAATATCGAACAAGCTTTGTCACATCAAGTAAGCAAAGTAAGGTGTACCCATTGTAAAAAGGTAGGTCATTTTGCAAATAATTGTTAGCTCAAATATCCCAACAAGATGAAATGTAACAAGTGTAAACAAACGGGACATATCACTTCTAAATATCCTAACAAAGAGTCAGAGGCTAACTTTGTATCAACCTCTAACTCCTCTGAGAAGTTGTTTTAAATCTCAATGTAACAACACCTATATTCCTAACCTTATATGCCTAATGTTATAAAGGCAACCTATGTCCAATACCACCTATTCCAAGTCTTTCATAGTTGGTATTGAGAGAGGTATTAAAAGACTAAGGTCATATAAAAGGGTAGGAGAAGCGTGTGTGTTTGAATGGACTTATGGTCCACTAGCTCACCTATTATTTAAAGGTGAAGCTAGAAGGCATTTGTGTGTGAGCAAAGGCCAAGTTGTATTCATAAGCAACTTAATAAACAAGATGTGTTCTGGTATTTTGTGCCTCTCTCCTCCACATATCTTGATTTAGCATGAGCACCACGTTTTCTCAACATTATGTATGTCTAATACATAAATGAATATCCAAAAGGTATTTTATGTTGATACTTTTTGGATATTCATTTTATGTATTAGACAGTTAAAGTATTATGTATGTTTTATTAAAGGAATGAAATGTTACCATAGAGTGGGTGAGTAAACTCTATATGCAATTGTGTGCATGAGTAATGTAAAAAGAAATTTCAATTATAGGTGTATGCATTCACACCGATGCCATAGACCTAGTGGAGGGTAGAAGACTAGACCACAAATGGGGTAAGTCATAACACATCAAACTCTAGAAAGCAAAAGGCCAAGTGGACCTAAGATTATGGGTGCTTTCTAAACATAAGACCCAATTTGTTTTAAAAATATAGACACTTGGGAGAAACACGAATTAGTTTTAGATTAAGAGGATTAGTAGATCTTGGTAGTGGTTGCCTTCATAATCGAGGAGTTAGGAATCAGATTGTCTTAAGAGGAGACATCAATGGGTACTACTTGTGGGAATTATAAAGAAGGAACTAAATCAAAGGAATCATGTTCATTTCCTGGAATGTAAGATCTATTCCAGTTCAGTTATGTGAGAAGCTATTAGATAATCAAACATTAGGATATTGATACATGGAGGCCCCAAGTGGAATGCTCTAGTCTCATAGTAGTCTTCCACTACAAATTATAGAATTATTAAGAGGTAGGTGTCTCACATTGGTATCAGAACACAATTTTGCGCTTTAGAAATGAAACTTATAATATTTTATTAGTTTCTTTTCAGATGGCTCAACAAATGATTTAAACTTACCTCTGTAGGAGTCATAAGCATGATATGATACATTCACCTTCTAACATCTCTTATCTACTGTGGGATTAGAGGAGAGAGATGCTCTTCTTGAACATTACAAGGAGATGTATGTCCCTACTCATATTCTCCAGAGAGACAATGATGGTGTTGTGGTCTCACAGGATCAGTGCCATGGCTAGTAGTGAGTTGTGGTTAGAGAACGTCTCACTTGTGATGATTTTGATTCACGTTGGAGTAGTCTAGGAGGTAGCACTCTATGGACCTTTGAGATGTGATCTTGGATCTTACCATAGAGCCTATAGAGCTCTCTTTTAGTTTACTCAAGATTATAGGATTGAAGCACCCCCACGTGTCTCAGATAGGGTTTATCGAGGGATGCCTAGACATGCTTGTAGACAATCTATGTATTCAAGAATTTGAGCTTTTTCAAGTAGATTGAAACTTTATACAAATATAATTGAATAACAAATGTATGATGTTTTCTTTCTTCCTTTATTTATATAGTATCTTTTATTTTAATCTTAAAATGTGTAAATTGAATAATACAGCAATGGCCTATAACTTGCCTAATGTGTAAATTGAATAATACAGCAATGGCCTATAACTTGCCTAATGTGTAAATTGAATAATACAGCAATGGCCTATAACTTGCCTAATGCTCATGAGCAAGAAGTTATTAAAGTTGTAATTCATCACTTGGCCAATAATAGAGTGCTAGTAGCTACCTACTATTAAAACTATAGAGAGTACTACTTTGGTCAACCTTACCAACCCTCTATTCATGTGGAGACATAATTTGGATCAAATGGAATCAAGTTCAATGTATAGATAAACATTGATTATCTACCATTCTATTCCTCAAATTTATGTTTGACCATAATTATGGAGAGATTTAGCCTTGTAAAGAAGTATAAATAAGTGGTAGAAGCCTATTCACCTTAGATGAGTATTTGTCTAGGTTGAACTATTTGAATATATACCTCCCACATCAAAAATTTGTAATAATTAGACAACATAAGCATTTTCAGTTATTTAGAGCTAGGGGTTAAGTTCCCCAATGTTGTCTCTTATCTTTATTAAGATTTTTATTTTTCAAAGCTTTTAATGGTTTGATAATTTTCTTTTAGACAACCATGAATCGCACGGGAAAGTCCACTCAAAATGTAGTGCTAGTCATGGAAGAATCGGATAATGACATTCGAGAAGCACTACACAGATCCACACCTGCCTCTTTTCAAGGTGAAGGTAAGAACCTTGCTAAATCTATTTGTAACTAGAATGATGCTATGGAAGAGTTTCTACAGAGCTAGTTATAATGAACACGGTAAGATTATAGGAGCTACATGCTCAGGGTGGAAAAACCATGTGGAAACAATCCATCTCAATCAAGACCAGCTCAGTTTGCTAGGAGGATATGAATTGTACTTTCATCAGAGATTTTGTCCACTAATAAGATGAATGAGTTCCTAGAAGTCTTTCAAGAAGGTAAGTCTATAGAGAATCATCACCAAGCTTATGTAATTCTTTTTTGTTTTTCTCCGCCAATGTATGAGGCAACTCTTCTCAATAGATTTATTAGAAAATTGGAACTCTGATGGGACACCTTAGTCAAGAATGCAAAGTTGACATCAATAGCTAAAGCGGTTAGAATGGCTTAAGACTTTGCCAAAGCTTTTCCAAAGAGTATTCTCTATTAAGAAATCTACCTCCTAAGAGATATCTTCAATTCCAACATGCAATCTAAACTTGCCCAAGCCAAAGAGGATCAGAGGTCAAGGCTGGAATCAAAGCTCTGAATGCATGGAGCCAAGAAGAGAAGATTCTCATATGTCTGAAGGACCATTTCAACAACTCAAGAGGAAATGGAGATGTTTTTGGTGCCAACAACCTAGGCATATGATGAGTGGCTATCCTAATACTCATGTTGCTACCCATCTAACCCAAAGTGTTGTTACAAATGGGCCCAGAATTAGGGAAATCAAAGAAGAAATTTTCCAACTCAATCACTTGTTGTTGCAAAGTAACAACAAAGGTTATTACGAATACTAACTTGGAAGAGGAAGGAAAGGGGAGAATGGATCACCCAAGATTGGAAAAATTAAAGAATTTTTTTTGGCTATTACAAATGCTAACCTAGAAGAGGAAGAGAAGAGGAGAATTCATGATGCTACAGTGGAGTGGCTGTAGTGGAGCACTAAGGTCAAAATCTATAGTTCTCTATCATTCAAGAACCTATTAAGAAAATTAAGCTTTTAGTCAATTTTATAAGCACATATTCTTTTATTTTACCTATGTTGAAATATGCAAGTGAATGGGTGTGTGTGCGGGAACAAGCCCTTAGCTAGAGATTGTAAAAGGTAGTCAGTAATTGAGTGGGTAGCAATGAAAAGGTGAGAAGAATCTACTAGATGAGAGAATCAAGGGTAGCATGAGTGAATATAGAGATGTGGAAAGATTTTAGGAAAAGGTGCCCCCAGAAGTAGGGGAGGTAGCACAAATCAAGGAGAAATTAGTGGAGTGGGTGCTTGGCATCTTGTGGATGTAAAAGCTATAAATTGAGGCATTGGCCTACTGAGAATTTTTTGGTTTTTTTAGTATTCATGCCTACATTATACTATTAGATTAATTATGCACTAATCTTATCTTAATCACTTTCTAATGATTCTCACATTATACTGTTAGATTAATTATGCACTAATCTTATCTTAATCACTTTCTAATGATTCTCGCATTTGATCCACCATAGCTCATCAAATTACTGCAAATTCAACATGGTATCAGAGCCTAGCTTAGGATTCAACTAATTTTTTAAGCCTAATCATCGTACTAATCATGGATTAGGAGTTAATCTTTGTTTTTAGTTATTTTCAACTAATCTTCTGCACCCCCAGGTGGTGGAGGGGCTTGATCTCCCTCCAATCCTCAAATTAGCTAAAAATCTCTTAGTAGCCACACCTAGGTAGCATCCCCATGCATCGGCCTGCCATGACAATTCTTCAAACTATCGACGCGTCAATTTTCGCTAATTTGTAGGGCACCTTTTTTGTAGGGCACCTTTTTTCTAGAGCAAATCGTAGATCTATGCCTCTATAGATCTATGCCTCTATAGATGGAATTAACCTAATTTTTCTTAGCCCCAAGGGTTTTCAAGGGTGCTATACACGCCTATGATCTCAGATTTGCGCAATTCATCAAGGAGAAGTGGCATTAAGCTCTAGATCAAATATGCAAGTGACTTTGGTAAAGTAGAGATTAAGCATTCATTATTTGATCAAATCTTATATTTTTGGTCTTGATCCTCTCCTAGACTGATTGCTATTGATGTCCTTGAAAGGATTTGAGCTCATTTGAACTCTAAGGCACCAAATTAAGCCTCCCCATACACTATTTTTTGTACACAAAATAAGAGATTAATCTCACTAATTAATGATTAATGAGCACTAATCACTGTATTTTGGTGCAATTGATGGTTCAAACTTACCATTGGGTATTTGATATAGATCTCTATCACTTTAGATTGTAATTTGAAGTTGGTTTGATTTCCTAACCATCCAGTTACAAAACCAACTATCCTAGGCTTTATGCACGTTTTGGAGTTGCTAGCTCTACCAATAGTTGTGAGGGAGATTAACCTAAGCTAGCTGCCATAAGACCCAGCACCTTAAATCAGGGTAAAAATGGTGAATGCCTAAGTGCATACAAAGAACAAGGGTACTATGAGGGTAATCAGCAAGAGATCCCAAGAAAATTTACAATTGTTTGCCAAGGTTAAGCCCAAGAGGTGTAAAAGACCCACCCATAAGAACCCAAAGCTACAACCACAAATGTGGTGGAACTACTACAAACATCATATGTGCATTATAAAGCTACTAAAACATAGTTATGGCTTCCCAAAGTAGTAGCCTACCCATCTCACACAAACAAGATAAAGGCCATCATGAGAAGAACCTACATGAGAGGGATGGTGGGTCTCCCAGAGACGGTGCTTACAATACAAGGATATTATGTGGGCACCTCACATTTGGTTTCCCAAGTCAACCTCAACCAAACCTAAACCCTCACACTTATAGGATCCACAAGCCTCTACCAAGTGTCAATGGGAATACCTTACTACATATCTCAACTCAATGCAAGGAGAAGATGTCGAATATGCCCGAACGGCTGAGTTGCCACAATGTAACTTAAGGCACCAAGCAGGTTAACCAAGCCTCAACAACCCATGGAAGAGCTTAAATATAGTAGCTCTACATATAACTACAATAGGTAACCTCACCTCACTATTAACATAGCCTTATAGAATTGGTTACATATAGTAGCCCTAAAATAGGTAATCTCACCCTTACCAGATCCCAACCTCAATCGAAAGCCACTGAATTGCCTCACCAACCTTGATACATGATGAAAAACAGGTAGAGGGAGAGGAGATACACACACAGGAGTAAACCCTAATGTATATTACAAACCCTAACCACCATAGAGGGAAGCCATCTCCCTTCTCACAAAATGCATAAAGCCATAATATATAATACACAACACACACTATGTGTTGTGTCCACACACAGCTAACCTTAGCTAATGTCCACACTATGACCAGCTGGATGCGGTCATTTATGTCTCACACATGCTGCTACCTAACATGCCAACACATAGCACAGCTAGCACATGCTGACATCGAGCTTGAATTTCAATAGCCCCTCTCAAGCTCATGATGTACTGCCATAGATGAAGATGTAGATGAGCTTGGGCTATCAAAGCTCTCAACACTCCCCCTCAAGCTCATCCCACGTACTCCCAACATAGTACGGAAGTACTCAAACTTCTCTCTGCTAAGTGGCTTTGTAAAGATGTCGGCCATTTGCTCTTCAGTTTTCACATACTGCAGATCAACTGCATCATCTAACACTTTCTCTCTGACAAAGTGATAGTGGACCTCTATGTGTTTGGTCCACGCATGAAAAATTGGATTCTTGGCCAAGTGTATGCTACTCATGTTGTCACAATGAATGACAACCTTGCCATCAATAGGCTCACCCAAATCAGCTAAGAGATTCTTTAACCATACTCCTTCACATGTAGCAATGGCTGCACCCCTGTATTCAGCCTCGTACTAGATAAAGCAACAGTAGGTTGCTTCTTGCTACTCCAACTCACCACTGTACTTCCAAATGTAAAGGCATAACCACTAGTAGACCTCCTATCATACGAGCTACCTGCCCAATCTGCATCTGGGTAGCCATGTATATCCAAGCCTTTACCATGCTCATAAAGAAGACCATAATGTGTAGTGTCTTTATATATCGCATAATACATCTCACTGCATCCAAATGAGGTTTTCTGGGGCTCTGCATAAATTGGCTTACTAGCCCCACAACATAACTGAGATCCGGGCGTGTGATAGTCATGTAAATAAGACTTCCAACCATCTTTCTATACATAGATGGATCATCCAACTCTTCACCAAAATCAGCCTGCAACTTCACATTCTGCTCCAAAGGTGTACTCGTTGGCTTACACCCTGTCATCCCATATTTTGCCAACATATCCAATGCATATTGGTGTTGCACTAACCATGTACCTGCATGGCCTTTGATCACTTCAATTCCAAGAAAATATCTCAATTCACCCAAGTCTTTCATGTCGAACTGTCCACTCAATGCCTTCTTGACATGCATAACATCTGTAGCATGATCTCCTGTGACAATCAAGTCATCCACATAGATGACAAGTAAGACAATCCCATGATCTATTTTCTTCAGATAGAGTGAAGAATCTGCTGTAGAAACCTAAGGGAGATAAAATATCGGCTCATCTTATCACTCCAAGCACGAGGTGCTTGCTTCAAACCATATAATGCTTTCTTTAATCTGCATACATGAGTGGGATATCTTGGGTGTACATATCCTTTTGGCTGTGCCATATAAACTTTTTCTTGTAGATCACCATTTAGAAATGCATTTTTCACATCCATTTGATGCATTTCCCAACCATTTGCTGTAGCCATAGTAATGACTGCTCTCACTGTTTGTGCATAACCCTTAGCTACCAATCTCGCATTATGTCGCTCAATGGAACCATCTGACTTACATTTCACTTTGTAAACCCATTTGCAACCAATGACATTTTTGCCTTGTGTGGTAAGGCAACCAAATCCCATGTTTCATTATATGAACCAATGCGTCCATCTCAACATCCGTTGCCAACTCCCATACATGCTTCCCAATAGCTTCTGTATAGCATGTAGGTTCCACATGCTTCACCAAAGAGGTCATATATGCATAATGCATAGCAAAGTCATGATATGTCAACCTGCAATTGGATACCTGACCCTTTGGGATCTCCGCAATGCATGCAGATCACTCTGAGCACCTGTCACTCTAGCATGTGGAGGCACATATCTATCCTGCCTTGTGTGCATAAAATTGGGATGCCAAGTTCCTCATCCAAACTCTCTGAACTTGATGACTCATAACTTGTAATGCCAATTCCTTCAACCTTCTTTTTCCCTTTATCCACAGCACTACTCCCACCAGTGCTCACACTCTCATGCCTCAAGCATCCTGACCATGGATGTATAGTGCTACTCTCAGAATCTGCTAGCCCAGACATAGAAATAGAACTTGCTTGTGGCAAGTTCACATGCACATCAGCATCAAGAGAATCAATGACACCCTTATCCGTTGCTTTGTACCAACTAGCAAGTTCGTCAAACACCACATCTCGTGAGATAACCACTTGCCTAGTTTGTGGATTGTAACATTATGTGCCTTGCGATCCTATGCATGTCCAACAAACACACACTTTTCTGCCTTAGGATCCAACTTCCTCCTTCTCTCGTCAACAAGCACATGTACATAAGCTATGCAACCAAACACTTTGAGGTGTCCAATGTCTGGCCTAAATCCTGTAAGCCGTATCTCTGGCGTACTTCCATGTATGGCTGTTGTGGGTGTCTTATTAAGTATATACACTATAGTGGCACATGCTTCTGCCCAATAATAATCTGGCATGCTCTTTTCATTGAGCATTGCCCTGGCCACATCACAAATGACTATTCTTTCTCTCAGCAACACCATTTTGCTGAGGTGTATACCTGTAAGTTAACTACCTTCTTATGCCATGCTTTCTCAAGAAATGCTCAAAAGCATGCAAGATGTATTCACCACCTCCATCTGTCCTCAAACATTTTATCCAAGAGCCATATTGTCTCTCTCTACAAAAGCTTTGAAGTCCATAAACTTTCCCAACACTTCACTTTTCTCTCTGAGAAAGTAAATCCAAGTCATTCTGTTGAAATCATCAATGAATGTCACATAATAAAGGCTGCATTTAATGGATGGGTTTTGTGCAGGACCCCATACATCGCTATGAACTATCTCAAGTGGCCTGCTACTCATGTTGCCTTCTCTAGGAAACGGCAACTCGCCTGCTTTCCAAACTGACAGGCATCACAAACATGCATATTCCCATCATACTTGAATCACTAACAATGCCTCTTGCCTCCATGTTCTTTAACCTTTGTATATTCACATGCCCAATCCTTTTATGTCACATGTCAATGTCCTGTATCACATTTTGGCTTTTAGAGAACATGGCTGATTTCAACTCAGGAATCCCAACATCCAGCTTAAATAACCTGCCTTCTTTCTTGCCTCTCTGGCAATGACTCTACATCCATTTTTGAAATCCTCAACGAAGCAACCACGCTCGTTGAAACGAACCTGTAAACCCTATTCCACCATTTGACCAACTGAGGCCAAACTTTTTGTAATAGAAGGCACATACCATAACCAATGGTACACTTCCAACATGTGTAATGGCATGTTGGGTATCATACTGTGTCTCCACATAGCCTTTCACATCCATAGGCTTCATATGCTCAAACCATTCGCCATGACAAGTCATATGGTTTGATGCTCTAGAGTTCATATAACAAGTGTCATCACTTTCAGCATTTGTCATCATAGATCCCACAACATGTTTCATGGCAAACAAGTGATTTGCGCTGCCATCATTACTGCTTGATGCATAATTTCCACCACTTGCATAATTTCCACCATGTTGTGCATAATGTCCATCTACCCCCTCTCAAATCATTTCGTTTGCGGAAACAATCATGTGCCATATGACCAAATTTTCCACGGTAATGGTATTCCACATTTTGCATAGATGTTTGTTGGCCTTGCCAACATCCTCTACCACAAGGATTACCTCTGCCTCTCTGAGGTGTATATCCACGACCACCTCTAGCACCATATGACCTGTCCTGCCATCCACGACCATTACCATGGCCATGTGATGCAAATCTCCCCCTGCCTCTAAATCCTCTTTGTGAATAGAAAGCCTGATTTCTGCCATTATCATCATGGCTAGTAGATGCATCATGAAAAGAGTCACTGAGTTTGATTTCCTTAATAAGCAAGAGTGAAACCAACTCATCAAAATCTGGTAAACCTGTACTCCGAACCGAGATGGATGTATTAAAAGATATACTCCTTGCCAAGACCATGCAAAGTAATGTCTACCAAATCATCATCAGGCATGGGGGCATTGATTGTTGCCAATGCATCTACATACTTCTTTATCTCTTGTACATAATCATGGATGCTCCTTCCTTTTCGTTTCACATTATGAATCTGTTGTCGCAAACTGAGACTTGCAAGCACTAGTGTCTGTATCAAACAGCTTTACGAATGTATCCCATGCATCCTTGGGATTCTCAACATCATGTATATGTATGAGTATAGCATCCGAGATACATATAGACAGGTAATGCAAAACTTTTTATGCTATTTCTGACCATTGCTTAATGAGCTATAACCTGTTGCTGTGTAGGTTGTCAGTGTAGTTCTGGCTCTGGCTCCGCACCTGTAATAAGATTCCAAAAACCTTTTCCCTTCAGAAAACTTTTAATCATGTACTTCCATGCCTGGAAGTTCTTCCTATATCCAACTTTTCACCCACAATTTGTACTGGATTATCTGACATATTTGCTCAATGCAAATGCACCTTCCACACATGTCCAAATCTGTAAATGCGCCTTCCTCAGCTCAACCACACTTAATGAGTGTTCCAGATACTTCAAAGTAGTCAACAACCTTCACTTTTGATGTAGAAAATCAAGCATCCAAAATGAACTGGCATATGCAGTCCAAGGTACCCTATTTTGGCACACTTTCCAAGGCTTCAAGTTACAATGTAGTGGTTCAATCAAGTGTGGATAACTTGCATTGACACCTAAACAAGCTCAATGTTGCATATCAACACCAACCAAGGTGCGTACATACCAAATTTGTCAAATCCCTTTCTCTGTTTTGAGAAAAACCAGAAAAGACCAGTAGTAAAATGGCTCTAATTCCTTTTATCCTTGTGCAAATTGAGAGACCAGGCACTCATTAGCTTAGTAATGATGTCCACTAACTCCATGTAAAAGGAATTAGACCAATTATTTAAGATGAGAGAGTAATTAGTCGATTAATCACACTCTATTTCACTAATCACAGTAGATAGCCTATTTAATCAGCTTATTTCTAGCTCCATAATTCATAATTACTCCAACCAATCATATAGCAACCTCCTTGGGTTTGTATATTACACAATTGCTAAGCAAAATTTGGGTTTAATCAACCACACACGTGGAATTTGTCCTCCACTTATCAAAAAGTATGAAAAGTGCTCTGTTTCTGCATATCAGGCTGCGCCGCCTGCTCTCCTGAGGGAATTTGGGATGTTTGTAGTGGTATTGAGACCATGTATAGTTGCCTAACACTCCAAGGCATGTGTACAACCCATCAATTGTCTGATTTTTACAAAAAACTAGGTTTAATTTCATCAAAAATTGACCTCTCTTCTCTGTTTTGTGAGAGCTTCAAAAACAGTAATTTTTCAATCACTCAAATGCATCATACTTGCTCCAAATTCATTGTAGGGCTTGCACATGAGTTGCCAATACATTCCCATTTGCCAGATATATGTTTCTTTGTCAGATTTGCATCCATTTTCACAATATATCACCGCTTCCAAGCTCCAATGGAAAGCTTGCAATGCAAAAACCAGAATTTTGTTTTGCTTTGGGAAACCCTAATTTACCTTGTTTGTGCTTGAATCACCTACAATCTGCTCAAGGATGTTTAGTAGTTCTTACCCGGTAGGCCAAGCTCTCAGATCTGATAGAAATCGGTGTGCTCTAGGCTTCACAGCATCAATGACAAGCTTCTCAGATTTGATAGAAATCGGTGTGCTCCAGGCTTCACAGCATCAATGGCAAGCTTCACAGCTTCTTCTCCCTCTTCTCTCACTCACTCATAAACCCTAATAGAGAGCACTAGGCTCTGATACCATGATGAAAAACACGTAGAGGGAGAGGAGACACACACACAGGAGAGCAAAACCTAATGTATATTGCAAACCCTAACCATAGAGGGAAGCCATCTCCCTTGTCACACAATGCATAAAGCCATAATCCATAATACACAACACACACTATGTGTTGTGTCCACACACAGCTAACCCTCTAATGTCCACACACTATGACCAGCTGGATGCGGTCATTTATGTCTCACACATGCTACTACCTAACATGCCAGCACATAGCACAGCTGGCACACGCTGACATCGAGCTTGAATTTCAACACTACACTCTCAAGCCTTACCACATGGGCAAGAAATACAAAAAAATCCTTATCAACTAAAGGGGTGCCACATATACATCATGACCTTGATTCCCCTTAGAAAAGGGATCATAGGTTATTGTCAAAGAAAGAAATATAAATAATTAAGGAAAGCAAGAGTGTTGGGAGAAATGAAGAAGGTAATGAATAAGAGAAAAGGAATTATGTTTTTCTTGAGTCCTCAGAGAGGACTCAAGAGAGAGGACAATATCTGTTTGTCTTGAATCCCCGAAGGACAAAGATATATTGTCCTCAAAGACATAATATATGTTTATCTTGAATCCCCGAAGGACAATAAAAATATGTGTGCCTTAAATCTCCAGAGGTCAATAAAAATATGTGTGCCTTAAATCTCTAGAGGTCAATAAAAATGTGAAAGACAACATTGCAAAAAAAGTTAAAGAAATGAGTAAAATCATGAAGAAAGAAACACACTCAGGAAAGCAAAGAAGTGTTGGAGTAAGGAGATAAAGAAATGTTAAGTACCATAGGAGTCCACACTCACCAAACACCACATCAGCCTGCACATAGCAGTCCACTCCATCGAGCATCACATCATCATGCACAACCCATACACCACACCTACCTATTTTCACTAAGGGATTTACACTTCATTGTCACATTTTGCATGCTTAGGTACTCACTTAAACTTCACAAATAACTTGGGAACAACTCTAGAATTTTCCACATGGCACATGGGAATGTACTTTCCAAGAGTCTATTAATGCACATGGGAATGTGCTTTCCTAGGCTCTATGAATGCAAATGGTAATGTACTTTTCTAGGGTCTAAGAATTCATGTTCTCGCATGTGAATGCATGTTCCTATGCCAAAAAATTCCTAGCCATGTATGTACTGTATTAGTTGAAAACACATGATGTGCAGTGACTTCTACACACGCACGTTCTCACACGACTAGCTTTTTCTATGCAAGCATGTTCAATATCTACCAATGCACATTCTTATGTGCAAATGCACATAACCACCACCTGTGCATGCATGTTCCTATATTTTGCATGTGAAGGCATGAACCTATGTGTAAATGCATATTCCTAGGCCAAATCCTTTTTAAAAAGTGTCTCCCCTCTCATTTTTCATGATTTTCTCTCATCATAGTTCTTACAATTTGGGGCTAGGATTTCTAACAGCTCTACTAGAATACCTAGACTTTCTTTTCATAGGAAATTTTTCTAGTGCATTCAACATGTTGAACGCTTGAGGATCTAACATATCCCTTAATAGTTTGTTCCAAATGCTAATCAAGTATAGTGAAAGGTAACCAAAGTACCCTAACTCCAAGAGTACAACATCTTGGCTATAGAATCTAGGCTACTGGGCATTCTCCTCTGGGCAAGGAGTTGTTCAAGGAAGTGGGCAGTGGCGGCAGACACATGATGCACAACCGCTCAAGTACCAACATAAGGTGGAACACAAGGTGATGTACCATACAAAGCCATGCTACCAGCTCATATGCCAAACCCAAAGTAATGGTATAACTTAAGAGGCTTGGGCTCAAGAGAGACTCTCGAATCGTCAGACCTAGCAGCCTGCATGGCCCTGACCTAATAGCTTGCATGAAATTTACCTCGACATATGGTGTTAACTTATGTGCATGGGTTGTTATGGATGTCCAAGGGATAGAGCTGACTATACCACACCCTCGATGGGATCAAGGAGGCCCTCCACCTACCAAGGGATTCAGAGCCATACCAGATTAACAGGGAGGATGGGGTGACCTAGTGCTATCAGTAAGGGAACTCACGTTTATGATACACCTCATGAACATATAGGTTTAAGAGGTGAAATATCCAAGGAGGACCTCGTGTTGTTGGCACTCACATCTATGACACGTTTCATGGACATATAGATACAAGAGTTGTGATCTCTCTAAATTGGTCAAGGTGAATAGGGATTGCCAATCAACTAGGCTAACCAATTCCATCACAAGCTCTAGGCTATCTGCACACCAACCTAGTAGGGAATTTTTTAACAGTTGTAATGAGTCTTATGAAAGTCCTTTACCATAAGGTGTCTCCCCCCATCAAGTAACAATCCCCTTCCTAGGCAGATGCCTACACCAACCAAACAACAACACACAAAGATGGAAGATAAAACTTGGGGGAATGATGAGTTTTTGCAAAGTGATTTTTTTAATGCTTAGATGAACCCACCCTTCCCAATGTAGTCTCCTAAACATAGGAGCACAAGTGAGGAACACGTAGGAAACCCTCCTGCTACTAGATCCATGAGGGAAGTTTTATTTCTCATGAGATTTTTAATGCCCCAATGTGACTCAAGGCCAAACGCTTTTTAACAAGGCTACCTTCTTTTCTCTAGGATATGGGGGCAATATAAGCATGTTCATGGTGGGGACAAGCAAACATAGTACAAGCCATAAAATGAGCCCTCCTCCTTGCTGCCAACTAGAGTTGTAGTGAACAAGCAACCATTTCCTTGAATGATGAGCTGCAACTATAAGCGAAAGTTCTAGCCTGGACACAGAGAAGGAGGTGTTGTTTGTGTGACAGAGCAACCCAAGCTATGGGCAAAGGTCGTTTTGCAAAGAGCATAGATGAGATGTATAGCTAGTAGATGAGATGTATAGCTAGTTGTTAGACAAGAAGAAGCTTTTTACTCACACACTTGATGAGAAGGACCGTAAGATCTGATAATTAGAAGCACAGGACACCCCACATAGAGCATGTAGCATTGATTACTAAAGAGCATATGGTTGATGTGCTTATGGATGTGGCGACATGGCGACCAACCGTCTCAACCTCACGATCCTTCCACAACCCCCAAACCTATTGGATCTTCATTATAGGTAACCTCTTATAGTGTAATTTCTTCATAGAAGATGACATCCTTTCCACAGAGCATGTAGCATTGATTACTAAGAGCATACAGTTTATGTGCTTATGGATGCGGTGACATGGCAACCAACCTTCTCAACCTCACCATCCTTCCACAACCCACAAACCTATTGGATCTTCATTATAGGTAACCTCTTATAGTGTAATTTCTTCATAGAAGATGACATCCTTTCCACCACATACACCCAAATCCTTGCCAACAAAGTCCACATAGTCTTTCTTGGTCATGCTCTACTTTGAGAGTGTGATTTGTTTCACTGAACCACATTTTTTGTACCCATATCATCCTCTCATACAATCCTCTTGCTCTTAATCTGGAAGGTGGATGAGGGGGATACAATTGAGCTAGTAATACCAACAGAGATAGCAAGCTATGCCCATACCTCACCTTTTTAGTAATCTCATCAAAGATGTTATTAATTGGATGAAGGGGAAAGGATGGCATTCAATGTGGGTGATACTTAGAGATAGGTCATCATTGAAGCCAGCACCAAGTACCCTCCCATTCAATGTGGGTGACACTTATAAACATGTCATCATTGGAGCCAGCACAAGTACCCTCCCATTGGTATTTTCATTCTATATCATAGGGTTTGAAAACTCATTCAATACCACCATGACCACCCCTCTTCCCACCTCTTCCACTAAGGCCCTCCCATGGCCTCTTCGCCACCCACTCCACCGGCATGGCTCGAGCAAGCAATGGTCATCATCACCACACTGGTTTACATACATAAGAAGAATGTAACCTCAACACAAAGCGTGTGGAGTTGGATTCTTCTACATAGGAAAAACGGAGGAACACGCACACCAACAAGAAGGCACTCCAAGACTCAAAGAGGTTACAAGTGGCCCGATTTGACAGCAATTGGCAGATCACTTGTGAGCTCATGGTGGGAGAGCAGTCCCATGGCACAGACTTTATCTCCAACCCAGTAACCCACATACTACCTCACACCCTATAGATGTTTCACCGCCTCAAATTTCTTTGGTGTTGGGCCTAGGATATATTTGGGTAGAATAGTAGAGGTGAACCCAAGCTCCAGTACAACTTTCCATTGTTCAAACCTCCGACACCATAGAGCTTTATAAAATGTAACGGAATTTTTTTGATTGGTGATGTAGAACTATTATATATGGATGGACCTTTTAATAAAGGGTGGGGAGGAGGTGGGAGTTGTCAGGGGAAAACTTGATTCAGGGAGTGGCTCCTATCCCAACAAATACCAACCTTGATTGAGGGAGTGGCTCCTATCCCAAATACCAACCTTATGATATTTAAGCACAGACTTAGAAGTTTCTTCATGGTCATGGACTCATGGTTGTGGAAGACCTACCATAGACACATCAGTCAAAACCAAGATCAGATCCATTACTACTATGCATGACTTTCAACACAATTTAATTCAAAGGTCATGAGAGTTCCACACTCAAAAGAACTAGTTCATATCTCATACAACATTGTAGACCCAGATAGCTACAAAAGCAAGAGCACTCATGCTCTAAGAAATATAGCTAGTCTCTCCACTTTTCAATCCTCATAGGTGCAAACCCAAATAGCTACAAAAGCAAGAGCACTCATGTTTCAAGAACTACAGCTAGTCTCTCGGATTTTTAGTCCTCATAGGTCCAAATATGTATCGACTCTAGACATAGCTAGTCTCTTTGATTTCCTATCCTCATAAGTCTAGATACTTATCTGCTCCTTACTTCAAGGTAACCTGAGTTTATGGAAGGACTTGAAGTTTTGGATAGATAGGAGATGTTGGCTCCTTGTGCCATTTGGCTTAACCAACCAATTTCCTTAAAACATTTAAAATGCCATTTCGCTTAACCAATGCCCTCAAAACATTTCAAAGACTAATGTGCATAAGCAGCATCTTTGAGGTTTTCATGGATAACCTTTGCATCAATTCCAAATAAAACGCCCATCTATGGTACCTGATGTAGATTGTACCAAATCTCTCTTGACCCACTGAAATGCCAAATTTTAGATGGATAGGAGATGTTGGCTCCTTGTGCCATTTGGCATAACCAATGCCCTTAAAACACTTCAAAGGCTAATGTGCACAAGGAGCATCTTTGAGGTCTTCATGGATGACTTTTGCATCAATTCCAAATGAAAAGCCCATCTATGGTGCCTGAGAAAGATGCTAAAGAGATGTAGATTGTACCGAATCTCTCTTGACCCATTGAAATGCCAATTTCGGGTTGGAGACAACACATTATCTTAGAACATGGAATTTCAACTAACGATAGTAAGGTGTGGCTCATTTTTGAGTTATCATCTCCACAAACTCAAGGGTGTCAACATTGCTACTATATATGATTATCAGTTTGTATGCTAGCATAGTGATACCCCTTGATCATCAACTTACTATCTTTTACTGGAAAAAATAGTGCCAAAGAGCCTATATAATATGCTCAAGAAGGCTCTTGCAAGTGCAACAATTCTAAGAGCTCTCACCTAAAATGTTAGATGCCATGCACACATAAATGCATCTACCTTTGCAACAAATTGGTTACATGCTAGCCCTTTATGTGTGCTATACCTTGTTCTTGAATGAGCAAAGGAGATCACTCATTGTTTCACAAAAGAGTTCGCAAAGAGTGATCCAAGATGATGATCTACCAGATGCTCTATTATTTTAGATATACCTTGTTCTTAAATGAGCAGAGGAGATCACTTATTGTTTTGCAAATGGCCTACCAAAAGAATGACCCCTCAACAAACAAAGATTCAACTTATTAAGAAGGTAGTCCCCAACCAACCAAGATTTTCCTTTTTAATAAGAAGGTAGCCCCCTATCAATTGATAGTAGGCAATTATATAGACTAGGTCAAGATGGGATTATGAGGCGTTACCCCCAATAATATGAGTGCGTATCAATCTTGGAACAAGGCCACTCTAGTGTGAATGGGGGACATTTTACAGGCAAGCACCACTTCAAAAAGAAAGTCCTAGTAGTAGGCTTATGGTGGCCCACATTATTTGGTGATACAGTCGAGTTTATGAAAAGATGCGATGAATGCCAGTGATTCCCAATCAAGTTCATTCACACATAAGGTTAAAATGACCTAATTGTTTCTTTATATCCTTTTGAGAAGTGGGGCATTAACTTAGTAGTAATTAGTCTACATTAGGCACGATACATTATTGCACCAAATGGATTGAGGCTCATGCCACAAGGCTAGACCCCATTATTTTTATATGAGAATGTGGTCTCTAGATTTGGGTGTCCACTCAAACTAGTGAGGGTGATAAAAGTACATGCTTATCAATGAAGTTGTGCACTTAATCTTGATGAAGGAATAATCTAAGGTGAGACATGTAAAAAGTCCTCGCCATAGTACCTCAAACGACCAAGCTAAGAGCACAAATAAACTATGGAATCTTGATGCAATGACTAGGAACATAAGTTGCCAACAAGTTACCTACAAGGTAATTATGAACATACCTGCTCAAGTTGATATGTGTATTGAATTCAATGTTGTTTATAGAATTCTTAGTACTAAGCCTAAGAATTACCATCAAGGAAAGGTTCATTGGGAATGTTCTCATTGAATGTCTTTTTAAGCTAGAAAAGCTGGATGAGAGTTAGAAATCATGAGTATCTCAAGCAAGATGGCTATAGAGTAGTGAGCAAATGAGATCATGCAAAACACTAATATAAGGTGGATTAAGCCTAAGTACAATCATAATAATGAAGGATTAACACTAATAAAGCTTAGACTCAAGCTAAACTTGGCCTAATGTGTAGCGTGTTGCAAGTACCAAGCTCTATAGTAGAGCTATTGAGATTTGCACAAATTCAGACTATAGATAGAGAAATTTGTTCAAAAATGCTTAGTGAAAATTGGTGCCTATAGTGGGAAAGAGCCTCCTAAAGTTTCAAGGGCAATGATGGAGTGGTTGAGGAGCAATAAGCTCAGCAAGCTCAGCCCCACTAGTGAAGCTTAGTGGATAAGGTTATGGTGGATAAGTACTCTTAATAAGGTAATTAGTGAGTGATAATGCTGAGATTTTTGTAATGCAAGCTAAGAGAACTAAAAGAGCTATAAGCCAGGCTTTGATGCTAAGCTAGAAATCATGAGTATCTCAAGTAAGATGGCTATGGAGTAGTGAACAAATGTGATGATGTTAAACAATAAGCTAAGGTGGATAAAGCTTAAGTACAATCATAATGATGAATTATTAACACTAATAAAGCTTGGACTCAAGTTCAGTGAGATTACAATATCGAGACTTGTACTCATAAAAAGACTTGAGAGCTTTCTTGATTTGATTACTTGAAAATAACCCCTTTTATATGAGGTGGGTACATCCCATCTTTGTTAGCTCATGTGGGACGATTCTTGCTTGCTCATGTGGCATCTTACTAGACTAATACTCACTCCCTACCTTCCTTGTGCTTTGTGGCACTACATTTCTCAACAAGAGGCAAGACTACGTGGTCTATGGCATGATGGATTAAAATGCAGTGATGTTGTAGTGCTAAGCCTAAGAATTACCATCAAGAAAAGGTTGACTATGAATGTTCTTATTGAATGTTGATAGGATTTTTTGTGGCCCAAGGTTTTTGTGGCCCAAGGGGTATGCCCAATGGAGGCGTCCACCCCAATCCCAAGAAAAAGAAAAAACACATCGGGTATAGTTAGGAACCTTAGAAAGATAGGAGATTGTTGCATGGTCACCTACACATTAGTAAACCGGTCGTTATCAACTGCTGTTAAGTGGAGGGAGGGCTGTTGCATGGAGAATAGCAGACTAGGTTGGGTAGAACAATAGAGTTGTGCATGGGGAGAGAGAGCACATTGTGTGAAGAAGTGGAGGAGGGGGATTTGTGTTATGTGAGAGCTTTTCTTTTGAAGAAGAGAGTGGCGAGAAAATCAAGTTTTTTTGGAAGTTCTGTGTAGCTTATAAATAAGTTGTTTTGTTTGAGAAGAAGACAACGTGGGGGCTGCCAGAGGAGACTTGGGATATTTTTAGAGAAAGGGTTGCAAGAGGGTGATAGGGAGTTCTGTTTGGAAGGTGGTGTCCCAGGACCTTTGAAATTTCATCACTATTGAAACTTGGATTAGATCAAGGATTGCTCAAAACAATTCCCAATTGTATTTGATGGTTGAAGCCTACAAGTTGTTTCTGCAGTTCTTATTGTTATTATTGTTGATCTTGATAGAGTTGAGAATATAAGACTAGTTTCTATTGAGGTTAATTGTGTGGGGTTCCCTTGATTTTCTTGTTGTTTTCTCTCATCTGTTCAATCCCCAACTCTCCGGGTTTGTTGAGAGTGGCGTAATTTTTTTTTTGTAAATTCACAAAAGGCCAGATTGTGTGGAATTGAAGAGTTCTCTTGTTTTGGTTCTATTAGTGTTGTTTGGGTAGAGTTCTATTGAGGGAAAAACTATGAATAAAGAGTTAGCCTTGGTTGAGTCTGAGCTAAGTCGATTAGCTTGTGTAGGAATTAGCCATAGTCAAGTGAGGACCAGGCAGATATAATCAGCTAATGGTGTAGGGACCTTGATTTGGCTTGTTTGAGTCGAGGGGAAGTGATCTTGAAAGCCATCTGACTGTTGGAGGTCTATCAGAGAGGTCAATTGTTAGCAGGTAGAAGGATTTGTGGTTTGATGGGGTTTCTGTGGGGTAGCTGCTGTGAGTCAGTGCTATCAGCTAAGTGGTTATAGGGTTAGGTCTTAGCTTGTGGGTCTTGGTTGGTTTAAGTGTTCTCAAGGTCTAGAAGTGCTAGCTGATACAGAGGAGTGAATACTTGCATCAGCTATATCATTTTAGTTGGTTGTTTGAGGACAGTTAATTCAGAGTCGCTGGGTGTTAGCTGAGGTCAAGAGAAATTCTTAAGTGAATGATTAGTGCTTTTGAAGGTCAAAGTTGACCTAGGAGGATAGCTAAAAAAGGTAACTAGGCCAGATAAGGAGATTGGGAGGGAGTTGAAGTGCTAAATTATGTCAGTTGAGGATCATGGGACGTCAGTTGGGTGTATTGGTGCCTTCTTTTGGTGTTTGTGGTGGGTTGTGGTGCTGGTGATAGTTTCCTCTGCACGGTGGTATGCTTTGGACAGGGCTATAGAGGTAGATTCCCCCGGACACATCATTGTTTTGGTGCCCCCCACTGAGGAGGGCTTTCAAGACACCCTTCAAACTCTTGGCAGAGCTGAGAAGTGTCAGCTGTTGAGATGGTTGCAATGATGACTTATCATGTGTTCTACAGTTATACTAATGAGGATCTAGATTACTTTTTGGCAGAGATGGAGTTGGTAGCTTTCACCGCCGTTACGAAGGATAGAGATGAGGACAAATTGACACTCATGTCCATGTTGTTGAAGGGAGATGCCAAAAGGTGGTTCTAGACTTGGAGAGGTCAGCCACATAAGGGGCAGTCATACGAAGATGTTAAAGGGGCTCTGGTGCAACATTATAATAAGGGTGACTCCTTGGATGCTATATCACAGGACATTAAAAAATTAAAGCATAATCTATCTGATGTGTTTGATAGATTCGTAGATTATTTTGAGAGCCTGTCCTTAAAAAGGATATGTTTATTCAATCCCTTCATGCTGATCTGAAAGAGAACATGGAGTTAAAAAAGACCAGGAACCTTTGATGAAGCCTTAAGGATTACAAAAGTGAAGGAGTGGAAGCTTCAGAGGTTGGCTCAGAAATAAAGGGAAGTTCCCAAACCTGTTTTATGACTGGGGATAGAAGGACAAAAGAAGGGAGAACTGCTCCAATTCCAGTGGCCACTAATCAATTAATGCAAGGTATTAATTAGGTGACTCAGCAAATGGAGAATTTGAATATGAGTTTGTTGCAAGGAGGTAGAAATGCCCCTAGGGCAGGAGATAGAGAAGGAATGAGAGGCAAAGGAAGAGGATGACCCAACATGGATATCATGTGTTTCAATTGTATGAAGAGGGGTTATATCTCTCCTCAGTGTCCTTACCCCAAGAGAATGGGAGGAGATGTGTATCCTCTAGCACCTAGGAGGGAGGAAAGGCAAGATGTCAGGAGAGAAGAGGAGGTTCCAAATTCGCAGGGACCTCAGGTTAAGCAGAGCCAGTAAATGGGCCTAGACAAGGTGAAGTAAACCTGATTGGTATGGATGAAGAACCTGACATGTTAGCCAACAAAAGAACTAGAGGTGTAGAGGTTGAAGATGAAGCAAGACCATCCAGGAGGAAGAAAGGAAAGCAAGTGGAGGACCAATTCAAAGAGGGTAAGAGGAAGAAGACCAAGCCCAAAAGGCATATTAGAATGCAAGATTTTCCTTTAGGGGCTGAGGAGGAAGAGTATGAATTGATGCGAGATCTCCAGCAGCAGAAGGGACCTAGTTTGCTAGCTCTTGCAATTGTGCCCTAAACTTAGAAGGACATGGAGTAAGCTGGTCAACACAAGAGAAAAAAGGGGGTAGCTTAATGTAGTGCGTGTAAAAGGAGATAAGGATTATTTGCCTGTTATGGATGCCTGGGTAAACAAATATAGAGTTCCCAAAGTGTATATTGATGGTGGTGCCCATGTCTACATAATGACCCAACAAACAATGGAGGCTTTGAGGCTGAAGGTAAGTGCACCTTCTGAGTTTAGAGTTAGAATGGCAAATAATGCAAAAGCCAGATGTTTGGAAGTGGTAAGGAAGTTGCAGGTGACCATTCTTGGATAAGAAGCTGAGCTAGATGTTCATGTGATGCCATCAAGGACATAAGCTTACCCATTAACTTTTGAGAGGCCACGGCTACTAGAAATGAAAGCAACACAAGATTGGTGGAGAGGACACCTTATCTTGGGGTTGGACCAGCCTGCCAGAAGACAAGTCAGATATGACATGGCCAAGGGAAGAGAGCTGATTCTAGAGAATAGTACTTCAGAAGTAGAAGATGAAGAAACCAATTCCATAGAGGATTCAAAAGCAGAGAAAGACAGCTCAGAGGATGATGTGGAGGAGGTTCAACTATTAGAGCTAGATTTCGACCTCGTGTATGTCTGTACAGCTATGTGCAGAGGAAGGGGAGAAGATAAAGATTGAAGTTGAAGTATAGCTAGCAAGAAGTCTTACAGAAAATGCTTGCTATTGTTGCATAAAAAATTCTAGTTTTTTGCAAAAAAAGAGAGAGCCAAAACTACCTTTTAGCTCTCAAATTATCAAAATGAGGAAAAATGAACATTATCATCATGTCCAAAGCATGCCAATTAGTCTATTTGGCTATGGTGTGCATGATTTAGCAAGATTTGTGCTTGATTTTGATGCTTGGATTGAAGAGGATTGTCCAAGAAAATTTTGGTTTTTTGCATGAAAAAGGAACAATCGGTGGAATTTTTAGGATTTTTTAAAACTTAATTGGAGTTTCAATTGGTGAATTAATCAAAGATAACACTGTCATCATATTTATAACATTGAAATTCCTCAATTTGGTGATGTGTGCACAGAAATCGGTGATGATTTGAAACATGGCAATGTATGGGGGCCTTTGTGCTTTAATTTTTTTGGGTTTTTTGGCTTAGTAGAGTGATCAGCGCTAATAACTATTAAGGGATTAGCCTTGATTACAACCTTTGAATACTTATATATATAGATTGTGCAACACCATAGTGAAGGGATTAAAGGCCTCCACAATAATCACAGTGAGACAGAGATTGGAGGGATAGTTACGCTTCCCACCACCACATCCCATTAACAATCTCATAAAGCACTGATTAGGGGATAACAAATGAGGGCTTATGTTGTCAGCAAGGCTATATATATATATATATATATATAAAACAAACAAACGTCAGTTTGCACCCCCGCCATGTGTCGACTGCGTCGGCTCCACGTTTGCCTGCTAGCAGCACACCAGCCAAATAGGGCCCTAAGCCTATGGATCCTACAACATTACCAAACTTGGCAAGCTTTGCATTCTACTCCAATAGCACTAAAATAGGCTTATAACTTGTCATACCATACTTGGATAACATGTCCAAGCCATATTGCCTCTGCAATAACAAAATTCCATGAGGTGATCTCACCACCTCTATGCCCAAAAAATATCACAGCTCACCCAAATCCTTCATCTCAAACTTTTGCTTCAAAAGCCTCCTGGCATCCTGTATGTCAACATCACTATCATCAACCAATGATAGTGATCAACCAATGATAATCAAGTAATCCACATGGATAACTAATACCATGATCCCTCTATCTATCTTTTTCACATAATTAAGTAATCCACATAGATAACTAATACCATGATCCCTCTATCTATCTTTTTCACATAAAGTGAAAAATCTATCGTGGATATCTGAAATCCAATGGTAACAAGATACTCCCCGATCTTGTTTGACCATGCTCTAGGTGCGTGCTGCCATACAAGGCCTTGCGTAACTTGCACACAAAATCTACATGTTAACAACTAGGCCCTAGCCACTCTACGCCAATTGCACCCGCCAGAGCTACTTGCTCCAACGATGGCCCACAACAACGTCTGCTATCCATAGCTTTGTGCCAACTGCCGCTGCCCAACGACAAGGTCATTGCTCCCCGCCAACCGCCATACTCCACCGGCCAGCTCCTACCGCATAATTAAAACAAAATAAAAAGCCACAAAACGCGATATTTAAAAATTGCAAGAACAAAAACAAAAAAAAACTCCAAAAAAATAACACCACCAAAATAAAACAAAAATAAAATAAAATCATAAAAAAACATGACCAAGAAGATAGCCATCGCCATGTGGAATCCTAGTAGGTCTTTGTGGAAAACTAGCAATGGTACCATTCATACAACCGATGCCTTGATTTATCATAGGGTGGAACCTTATGTCTTTGCTTCACTAACAAACCATCATCTCGTCGAAGGCTCTTAGTGGTTCTTGATATCCTTGGCGGCGGGAGTCACTGGCCATTGCTTTGGTCTCAACGGGGTGGTAGTTTATCACTCTTCATTTCACAAAAGAGGCCAAAACACACACACACACACACACACACACACACACACACACATTTTAGTTATGTAAGTAATCATCTAATCACATGCAGTTTTACTTCTAGAGCTAGCATATAGCTTTAGATGATCTGTATGCGTGAGATTGTGGTCATAACCATAGGTATATTTTTTAAACTCATTTCATGAATCGTACACTTGTATATTTCAAAGTTAGATCTGCATTAATCTTCATCTTTGTAGCATCTTTGGGAAACTTAACTAGTCTTATCCCCCTGATTTCATAATTGCTTGTTTAGCTATTTCCTTGTTAACTTATTCTTGTTGCTCCAAGAAAATATTACTTGTTATTTGTTGCCATGCAGATCATCCCAAGCCTTACATTGTTTTCATCTTGTGACCTTCAACAACGACATCTTCCGAGAATGGAATCTACTTCACGAAGGGGGGCATGTTAAGTGCTATCGAAAACTCTGTCGAAGACTTCTACGACACCATGGTTGGCCACCACATATTTTGATATTCATTGGTCCAAGCACTAGAGAATTCATATTTCTCTTGTAATGGATTATTTTACATGTGTGATCACTGCTTGTATATGAAAGGAACGCCATGGGATAGTAAGGTTAGAGTTACTAGCTAGGATAAGATGTTTGCACTAGTGTAGGTGGTCTTGGATGCACTAGGACCTCATTTTTAACTTTGGCCAGCCAAGTGTGATTCTCGGAGAGGTGGAGAGAATCAAGCAAAAGAGGTGGAGTGAATCAAGGAGAAATCAGTGGGATTGGATGCTTGGATGTAAACTCTATAAATTGAGGCATTGGCCTGATGAGAATTTGCTAATTTTTGATTATCCATGCCTACATTAAGCTATCAATTAATTTCTCACTAATCACATCTTAATTATCATCTAATCTCTTTGTTAATGATGTTGATTCTAGCATTTGATCCACCATGCTCATCACATTGTTGCAAATTTAACAGTAGGCGGCTAGACCAATAGTGATTAACGCAAGAGCTAGCTGAAGGCGTCAGCTCTGTAGACAATCATATGAGGTGGCTGTAGGCGTTGACAAGGAGCAGTCAACGTAGTGGAGAGCTGATGTAGGCGGCCAGACTAGTAGAGTGATTAACACAAGAACTAGCTGAAGGCATTGGCTGTAGTCAATTGCATGAGGTGGCTATAGGCATTGACAAGGAGCAGTCGACGTAAAACATCAACTGGTTGAAGGCGAGACGAGCAGTAGTAGTTAATGCAAGAGTTGGCTGCAAAACTGTCGGCGGCAATTAGTAAGTGTATGAAACGTTGAGCGAAGGAGATTCGCCTTGCATTGAAACGCTGAGAGAGGACCCGCTCATGCGTTGAAATGCTAAGAGAGGATATCTACGTGCGATGAATCACTCTGAGAGAGGAGATCCACCTGTGTTGGTGTCGTGAGTTGATGATGGATATTCAATACGTGGAGACCCTCATATTTATATGAGGCTTTTCATTGGGTGGCCAACCTTGGAGTCGGCCAAGCAAAGAGAGGCAGCCCTTTTTGGGCTGGGTAAATATGGTAAATATTAGGCATATCTTCACACACCCCCTCTCAGAACAAAAAGGGATCATGAGAGAAGATGAGGGGAAAAAGATATGGTTGTCAAAGATGAGGATTTCTGTGATTGACTAGGCATATGGGATTGAGAAGTACTAGAAGAATGCCACAATACAAGAGGTTTTCACATGCATGAATGCCCATTTTTGGGTTTTCATTCATACATGTGCCTCAAACACACAAAACAGAATGCTGTGCATAGGGAATGCAGGATGGGAAAAAAACAATACAGTGTAGTGGGTTTTCATAGGAGCCATGCCCTCATGGGGTTTTCACTGACTTATATGCTCGATACAAAAATGGTAAAAATGAAGGGAGAGGCAGATCCCCCTCTTAATGAGCGTGGAGGGTGATGGTGGCAGACCGATGCCAATCCGCATGCGAAGACGCTTGAGAATGGGGCGGTTGACGGACTTCGTAGTAGTAAGGATGTCAGCTTGGTTGTCTGTCGTGGAAATGTACTGAAGGCAGATGGTACCAAGCTCAACCTGTTCCCTATTAAAGTGAAAATGGACACCCACATGCTTGGTACGGTTAGAAAAAATGGACACCCACATGCCTTGTACAGTTAGAAAAAATAGGGTTGCCACCAGCAAGGGCAATCGCACACTCTGATTGTCAATGAAGATGATAGAGGCAGTGTCGATTGAGACGCGCATGTCGAAAAGAAGTTGATGAAGATACATAACCTCAGTGGTGGTGGCATTATAGAGGGCCTGGTATTCAGCCTCTGCTGAAGAACCTGCAACAGTGTCCTGCTTTTTGCTAGACCAAGAGAAAGGGGGGCAGATCCGAGGGAGAACAAGTAACCACCATGAGAACACCGAGAATCGAGTTCACCAGCCCAGTCTGTGTAACCATGCAAGGTGATCCCATGACTGTAGTGAAGGCCATACAAATAGGTACCTGCTAGATAGTGAACAACCCTCATCACACTGAACTCCAATGTGGCTCCTTGGGAGCATTGAAATACTGACTTAAAATGGATGTACAATAGGAGATATCAGGTCGAGAATTTGTGAGCCAAATGAGTTTCCCAACCACTTGTCTCGGTAGGCTCGCTCTTCATGTGGAGGTGAGTCCACTTCCTTTGACAGTTTAACAGTGGGATCCAATGGGGTGGCCACAGGGATAGCACCATCAGGAAAATAGGAAGTAATGAGTTAGAGATAGTATTTCTATTGGGACACGAAAATACCATCAGGATGTTGGATCACCTCCATGCCAAGGAAATATGAGAGAAGACCGAGATCAGTCATCTCAAAAGTTTGTTTGAGTTGTGCCATGATATCAACCATTTTGGCTTGATGGGAACCTAAAATAATTAGGTCATCGACATACAGTACAAGGTAGCAAACCATCACCTGATCAGTGTGAATATAGAGATTGGGGTCACAGTGTGATGGGTGAAAACCTTGGCTGTGAAAAAACTTGATGCGATGATACCACACCCAAGGTGCTTGTTTTAGCCCATAAAGAGCTTTATGTAGGCAAAAAACTTTGTCCTCTCAAGTTCAGGGAGAGGGAAACCTGGAGGTTGGTCAACATAGACCTCCTCGCGTTAAGAATGCCATTTAAAAAGGCACTCTTAACATCCATTTGATAGATTGGCCATTTATGGTGGTGGGCAGCGAAATTGAGTAAAAGATGTATTGTGGTCATTCGAGCACAGTGGGAGAAAAAGTCTCGCCGAAATCAATACCTTCTTTTTGGCGAAAGCCTTGCACGACAAGCCAGGATTTGTATTTGTCCAAGGTACCATCGGCGGCTTTAAATTTGGTGCGAAAAATCCATTTGGTTTCAATGACCTTCTTATGACGAGGGCGATCCATAAGGGACCACGTGCCATTTCGGTCAATGCTTTTGAGTTCGAGTTCCATGGAATTTTGATAGCATCTTTCCATGAAGTTGGTTCATCATGTGCCACATAGTCTGCCGAAAAAACAGAGGCAAATGAGGCATGAGGGGCGAGTCTGGTGGATCGATGAGGACGGTCCAAAGGGATATCAAAGGGAAGTATGCAAGAATGACGTATGGTTTGTTGATACTAGCAGCGAGATAAAGGGTCCCTGGTTGTCGAGAGGCGGAAGCCTCCTCAAGAGGTTGAGTAGTAGGTAATTGATGGGGTTCATTTGGCACAGTCTGAGATTCTTGTTTAGTTGATATGGGCAACAGAAGGCGAAGCAAGTCTCGCTCATCAAAGACAATGTCTCGAGCCGAACAAAAACCTTGTTTGATCGAGGATCAAAAACTTTGTAAGCCTTTGATTCTTGAGAAGAGTAACCCACAAAAATGAGCAACTCACTTCTTGGCTCAAGCTTACCCCTAGTATCATTCAAAGTGTGAGTATATGCTCGACATCCAAAGACACGAAAATGGGAAATAGTTGGCTTTTTGCCAAAGAAAGCCTCAAAAGGGGTCCTGTGGGAAACAACAACCATGGGGCAATGGTTCAGAAGATACACCGCTGTGTTGACCGATTCTAACCAGAGGCATTCAGGCAGCTCAGCTGCAAAAACCAGGCAGCTCAGCTATGCAAAAATCATGGAGCGTGCCATATCCATGACCGTTCGGTTCTTGCATTCGACCACTCCATTCTGTGAGGGAGAGTTGGTGGAGGTAAGTTGGCGTTGAATGCCATGATCTTGCAAGAACTGAGAAAATTGATGGGAGATAAATTCACCCCCATTGTTGCTATACGAGCAGTCCCATTGAGACGCCCATTTGATTAGTGACTAACCGAACCCATGTGGAAAAGTATTAGAAAGCGTCAAATTTATGCTTTAGAAAATATACCCACATGTATCTTGAATAATCATCAACAATCAGCATGTAGTATAGAGATCCATTCAAGGAAGGGGTTGGGGATTGGCCACTCAAGTCAAAATGAATCAACCAAAGGATTCCTGAGGCCCAATGAGTAGCATGTTGTGGGAATGGGGAGCGATGTTGTCAGTTTGAGAGGCCGGGTATACCTTCAACTAACTTGTCTCGAGAGATAGCTCATAGAGAGTGGAATAGGGTAGATGACCATAGCAAAAGTGCCATAGTCATTCAGGGTGAGAGGGAGCTTGGGTCACATAGGCTCGAGCTTGATGAAACTCTGAGTCAACAGAAGATGGCTTAGTTAGAAAAGTGTACAGTCAGTACAAACCATCCTTTTGAGCTTGTCCTTTGGCAACAACAAGACCAGTAGTTTCATCAATTACCTCAACAACTCATTTGTTGAAGTAAACACCACGATCAAGTTGAGTAAGCTGGGAGGAGACAGAAAGAAGGTTGAGACCTAAATTAGGGACAAGATAGACATTGTCCAAGGTAGCCTGGTTGGGGCCAGTGTTGGTGTCAAATAAGATAGTGCCAATGGATTTTATGGGCATCATTGTGTTGTTTCCACATTAAACTTCTCCTGTAATAACGGGATGCTGAGAAATGAAAATGTCAGCATTACGTGCCATATGGTGAGTAGCGCCATTGTCAACTACCCAAGTGACAGGATGACCACAAGGAAGAGTAGGATGGGCCTCAATAGTAGGCACAGAGGGATTATCAGGTAACTGACAAATCCGAATGAGGGCAAAGGCCTTTCCCTACGGATAGCCTTGTTTAGGCCTTCGTTTCTTCCTTTTTGTGGAGTGGTGTGGCTGGAATCAATCTTAAGAGTGACCTGAGCAATATTGGCAGAGGGGTCAGGATGAGGTGTGAGGGAAGACCAGTCAGACATCTCTTTAGGAGTGGTGAAAGAAACAGACTGGGAAGGTGGGGTGTGAGCAACGTGACTATTAGCTTGCTAGCGGGAGGAACGTGGCCAAGTAGAACCATTTCCTTGTTGTTGTTGGGTCCTTGGAAGGGAGCTTGGTAGAATAGGTGGTGCAGGATTGCTACCCCCTTTGGATCACTAATTTGGGGCATTGCTACCACCTTGGTTGTTTTGGTGGGTGGAGGTAGTGGGGTTGGAGTTGTTGCCTCTATTTTCTTTGTTTTTAAAAACACACTCATCAACATGGTGGCCAGGTATTTGGCAAGAAGTGCAAAATCTATTCTTTTTGGGAATATTTTGCCAGTAGGGAATGGGTGTGGAGGTAGGATTTTTGGAATCAGTGTGGTTGCCAGTAGATTTGCATTGATTTCCTAAGTTGCTGTTCCCTTTCCCTTGCTGTCCTTTTTGAGTAGAGGTTGTATTGGACACAAGGGCCCCCTCTTGAGTGGAGGGAGAGGATGACTTCTTGGGATGAAATTGGTCATGCAACCTAGCGAAACGCAATAGTTGGCATTCACATTCATATAGGTTAGGCATAGGCATAGGCTCTAAACTAATGATCTGTGGTGTGACAAAAGTAAAGAAGATAGGGGGCAATTTGTTAAGAGAAGAGTGATAACCTGAACTTCCTGGGACTTGGCAGTGCTGCCAGTGGTGGCAAACTTAGCATTAAGATATTCAGCCACCTTGACGGTCAGGTCATCCCCTTCTTTGATAGAGAAAATTTGAATCTGATGCTCAAGATCAATGCGACGCATATGATCACGTGCAGCATATCTCTCTACGAGGTGTGCCCATCTATCAGAGACATAAGAGAACTGCTGGAGTTGTGAATGGAACTCGGGCAGGAGGCCTTGCATGAGCTCCACTATAGCAGTGGCATTTCTAGCCTCCCAATGGTTAATGACTTCAGAAGGCACTAGAGAAGGGTGGGGTTTTGGTTCAAGGCCCTTTATTAGGCTAGGTAGTATAATTAGACCCGTTGAAACGAGTCTTTTCGATGAAAGCATTTCTAGACATAGAAACATGAAAGGAAGATGGTGGAGGAGTCCATGAAGGCTGGTATCCATATCAAGAGTTTAATTGTTGAGGAGAGAAACCTGACAATCCACCAAGACCAGGCATGGATGAAGTGTTAAAATTTGAGCAAAATGATGAGCTATGGTGGATCAAACACTAGAATCAACATGATTAACAAAGTGATTAAGAAATAATTAAGATGTAATTAGTGAATAATTAGCAAATAGATTAATGTAGGCATGGATACTCAAAAACTAGCAAATTCTCATTAGGACTATGCCTCAATTTATAGAGTTTACATCAAGCATCAAATCCCTTTGATTTCTCCATGATTCACTCCCAGAATATCTCCACCTTTTGCCTGATTCTCTCCACCTCTTCTCTTTTCCCTGAATATCTCCCAGAATATCTCCACACTCCTAAATTCCCTCATGCTACCCATTATTCTCTCCCAGTAGATTCTTCTAACCTTTTCACAGGTTCTTTCACAATTACATCTCCTCTTTTACAGCCTCTATCCAAGAGCTTGTTCCCACACACACCCTATTCACTTGTATATTTCAACACCTCCCCTCAAGTGAATACTCCTAGTACACCTAGACCCTATACCAAGTTTGCCTCCCTTTACTTGGCAGTCCGCGACCAGTGTCTACTCCTCCCCTCAAGTTATCTCAGCACACCTGGACCCTGTATCAAGTTTCTTTCTTACTTGACAGTCCGCGACCAGTGCCTCAAGTCCCTAAACTCCATAGTCCTTGACACTCTCTCTCTCTATGTGTCCAAGGCTACTATAAGTGCCCGCGACCTTGACTAAAGTGCTCACACATACATCTACCACGTGGCCTACATCATCGGTGGCTCAGAGGTGGTTTTACTTTATTGGGGCAGGTTACATTGGGTTGTGGGGTCTCTCTCTCTCTCTCTCTCTCTCTCTCTCAGAGATTTTTACATGGCTCCTCACTCTTTGGAGCCTCACATCTTCTCTTGTCTTCAGTCTTCTTCTCGTGGCAGCATCTCTCCACGTGTCCGTCTCTTCTTTCAGTCTTCTCGGGGTAGCTTCTCTTCTTGTGGCAGCTTCTCTTCTCGTGTCCATGTCTTCCTTCAGATCTTCTTCTCGGTGTGGATCCTCTTCTTGGGAAGAGATATTCTTCTTCTTTCATGGCTGGGGCCATGAGCTTGTCCGTCAGGTCATTTTTGCTCCATGTGAGCAACATGTTCCAATGTTTTGTTGACAGTTCCTTTGGGCTTTTTATGTTTATCTTTTATCATTATGCAATGCAAACCCAAATTTATGCGGGAGGTCTTACCTCTTGCCTTATTCTGGACAAGGGCAGTGTCTGTTCCCATTTTTACACTGATGCAATGTGCCCAATACATAATGCGTATAGCATTCATTCTCATGCACATTCCAAATGCAACTCTGGCTGTGAATAATCTTGAATTTGAGTGAGATGTACAGGCATTAACCAAGGGTTAAATGCAAAATAATGATTTTCACAATTTTATCAGCACAATTTTCCCAGAAATTACATTAAATTAAGGGTAACCAATTTGTACGGGATGGTTGGAGTATCAAACCAACTCCGATTTGCAATCTGAAGTTATAGGGATCTGTATCAGATACCTAATGGTTAATTTGAACCCTCAATTGCACCAAAATACAGTGATTAGCACTGATTAATCATTGATTAGCAAATTAATGCTCTGGTTTGTGTGCAAAAAATAGAGTATGCGGGGAGTCCAGATCTGGTGCCTTCCACTTCAAATGAGCTCAAATGCTTTCAAAGGCATCAATAGCAATGAGTCTAGTAGAGGATTAAGCCAAGAAACACAAGATTTGACCAAATAATGAAAGCTTAATCTCTGTTTTACCAAAGTCACCTGCAGATTTGATGAAGAGCTTGGATCTCACTGTAGACTTGATGAAATTGATTTCTGTCTTCACCAGCTTGTAGAGCATGCTTGATTACCCCTTGGGCTAGGAGGAATTGAAGCAATTTGATTTGAGCAAGGAGTAATCTTCAATTTGCTTCAGAAAAAACACGCCAGCCAAAAACGTAAAATCTGCTTCGTTTCTGCGCGGTTTGCTACGCCGTCTTACTGAGCTTGAAGCTAAAGATGTTAGCTAGCTTGTGTATAAAGCTTGTGCCCTAATTTTATGTGTGCAAGGTGCTAGAGATCCTCCACTGGCTAGGGGTGAAGGGGAAGATGAAAAACTCACTAAAATTTGATTTTTTTGCTAATTACCTACTAATCCTAATTAATTCACTAATGGGCTCATAAATCTGATTGATTCTAGGCATGGCTCTGATACCATGTTGAAATTTGAGCAAAATGATGAGCTATGGTGGATCAAACACTAGAATCAACATGATTAACAAAGTGATTAAGAAATAATTAAGATGTAATTAGTGAATAATTAGCAAATAGATTAATGTAGGCATGGATACTCAAAAACCAGCAAATTCTCATTAGGGCTATGCCTCAATTTATAGAGTTTACATCAAGCATCAAATCCCATTGATTTCTCCATGATTCACTCCCAGAATATCTCCACCTTTTGCCTGATTCTCTCCACCTCTTCTCTTTTCCCTGAATATCTCCCAGAATATCTCCACACTCCTAAATTCCCTCATGCTACCCATTATTCTCTCCCAGTAGATTCTTCTAACCTTTTCACAGGTTCTTTCACAATTACATCTCCTCTTTTACAGCCTCTATCCAAGAGCTTGTTCCCACACACACCCTATTCACTTGTATATTTCAACATGAAGGACATGTCGAGGGTGCTCCATAAGATGGAATCAAGTTTTGGGTGCTCAGCATAGGAGGAATACTAGGTTGAGGTATGAAACCTAGAGAGGGCACATAATTAGGAAGAACATCAATACCAGAGATGGGTTGGTAAACCACGTGATACCCTGGAATGCTGGCAGTGCGAGAGGGCATCGTGTTAAAAGATAACTGGGATGGGTAAAAACCATATGCAGGACCCAAAAGAGGTACAGGCAGTCATGACTGCATGCCAACACTAGTAGGAAGAGAGGTATGGGTTGGGAGGGAGGGTTTTGAGTTTGAACTTGGGCAGTATTCCATAACACATTAGGAGGTAGAACAGAAAGTGAATCAGAGGAGAAAATAATGTTACCTCCTTGAACACTGGAAGTCAGAGAGTGAGTTATACTCCTAGACCCTCCTCTATTAGGGTTCACTAAATGCCAGGGATCGAGGGTAGTTGATGGTACCGTTTATTGAACCTATGCCGCCACAGAGGAAGATACCCCAGCAGAGTTAGGAACATACGTACTAATAGGCACATATGAACATGACGTAGTCACCGACATAGATGATGATGGATCTTCGAACGAGCGAGGAGGTACATGTCCTTCCTGGGAAAGAGTCCCATACCAAAGTCCAGTTTGTCGGCTAGAATGCGAAGCAGAGCTCTCCAGTTGAGGCTGAATACCTGGGTCCAATACTGGCACACTGGCTGTGGGCATGTATCCTCCTCTGGAAGTAACGCGGCTGATAAACTTGGAGAAGAAAAGCCATATGCCAAGGGTGAAGAGGGTGAGTGGGTAAAAGTAGGCTGGTCGTCTCCCAATGAAAGACCTCAAACGGGGCTCTCCAGTGAATGAGGAGTTCCATCCTCTGTGTCAGAACAAGGGGAATCAGTATATCTGGTATGAAAAGCTGATCCTCCGGAATCGAGGGTAGATGATCCATGGTGTATACTTTCTAGGCCTTTGCTCTCACGATTGCTCTGATACCATGTGAGAACAAAAGAGACCAAAGGACCAAATATATGAAAGATCAGAGTAAAACACATAGTATGCAATGGTGATGTGAATATAATAGACGAAGTCGAGTACAGGAGCTCTATGTGAGACTCCGACTAAGCAGAAAGAGCTTTTGTCCCATAAAACACAGTTAACGGAGCTGGAGTGACCCTGATGAATGCCTTGATATAAGCCTGGTGCAAAACGTTGAAGACAAGCTGATGAGAGTGACGAAGTCAGGCTGATATAGTGAATGCAGAGGAACCTGATGATGTAGACGGCGTCGACGCAGCGGAGAGCTGATGTAGGCAGCCAGAGCAGTAGTGATTAACGCAAGAACTGGCTGAAGGCGTCGGCTGCAGTCAATCGTATGAGGTGGCTATAGGAGGCGTTGACAAGGAGCAGTCGACGCAGCGGAGAGCTGATGTAGGCGGCCAGAGAAGTAGCAATGAACGCAAGAACTGGCTGAAGGCGTTGACAAGGAGCAGTCGACGCAGAACATCAACTGGCTGAAGGCGACGAGCAGCAGTAGTTAACGCAAGAGTTGGCTGCAACCGTCGGTAGCAGTCAAGCGTATGAAACGCTGAGAGAAGGAGATCTGCCTGCGTTGAAACGCTGAGAGAAGGAGATCTGCCTGCGATGAATCGCCGAGAGAGAGAGAGAGAGAGAGAGAGAGAGAGAGCCTGCGTTGGTGTCGATGATGGCTGTTCAACATGTGGCGACCCTCATATTTATATGAGGCTTTTAATTGGGCTGCCAACCTTGGAGCCCGCCAGCAAAGAGAGGCGGCCCTTTTTTGGGTTGGGTAAATATGGTAAATATTGAGGGTGTGTGTTTTTGAGAGTGTATGTGAGTGGAGATGTGTATTTGAGAGCTTATGAGAGTGGGGTGTGTGTTTTTGAGAGTGTATGTGAGTGGAGATGTGTGTTTGAGAGCTTATGAGAGTGGGGTTTGTCTATGTGTAAGTGTATGTGAGTGAGCGGGCATGTATGTGTGAGCGTATGTGAGTGGAGTGCATGTATGTGCAAGCGTATGTGAGTGGAGTGCATGTATGTGCGAGCCTATATGAGTAAGGGGTGTGTAGGTGAGTGGGGGTGCATATGTTCGAGAGTGTTTGGTAACGTATGTGAGTGAGGAGATGTGTATGTGTGAGCATGTGTGAGTGGGGAAGCATGTATGTGTTAGCCTATGTGAGTGAGGGGGCGTGTATGTGTATGTGTATGTGTATGTGTGAGCATGTGTGAGTGGGGAAGCATGTATGTGTTAGCCTATGTGAGTGAGGGGGCATGTATGTGCAAGCATAACCCTCTTGATGATTTTGAGGAGGAAGAGGAAGACCTCTAATTTGACTCTAATCCTCTTATCCATTTATGTAAACATGTGCACATCATTAAGCATGGTACTTTTTTTTAGTGAGGGGAAGGGGGGGAAGAGGAAGGGGCAAGGGAGAGGTATGTAGAGAGCTTCAAATATTACCCCCAAAAAAATAAAGTGCCTTGAAACTTGGAAACAATTTGTCGGTGGTTGCGGGGGGGGGGGGGGGGAGGGAAGAGATGAAGGGAAGGGAGAGGTATGTAAAGAGCTTTAAATACTACCCCCAAAAAACACCAAAGTGCCTTGAAACTTGCAAACATGTTATAAAAAAAATAAAATATATTTGAAAATTTTGATTTTAAGATAATAAAAATTTTTAGTTCGAAAAAACTATACCAATGGGCTCAGAAATGATCGTTTCGTTTGATTTGAGTACAAATTTGACTACATTCCGATACTATATGAGAAAGTTATGACACTTGGAAATTTTGCTAAAATGGCATGAAAAGAGATCACATTGACGCACATAGACCCCTTTCAAGGCACTTGGGGGATCTTTGGGAGCTTCAAATACTCCCCCCTCCAAAAAAAAAACCAAAGTGTCTTTTTTCAAGCTATTTGATAAAAAATTTAAGTGTTATAAACGAGAAGTATGGATACTTGGAAACCCACATATGAGAGCATATAGTAATCATCAGATCCTTGTAGAGCCCTTTTTGAAGCAAGGATGGAAATCAAGAGATCCTATATTTGATGAGCAATTGGGCTTTAGAAAATTCCCTCCTCTACTACTTGGATTGCTATTTGGTGAGTCTTGGTTTGCTAGAATTAGATAGCAATTGACACATGGTTGACTACTAGAAGAAGATTCCTACAAAATCATGTTATGAAAACTGGGTCACTTTGATAGCACAAATAACACATTAAATGATCCTAGGATTACTAGAGATCTGATACACATGAAGTATTGATAAAGTTTTACTTGTAGGTGATCCCGTGCAGAGAATAGAGGTTGGGAAGGGTCTATTTGTGGTTGGCGTGGAAAGCTAAAATCTTGGTATGGCCAAAATTAAAACTTTTCCTAATACATCCTTTAGAAAGACCTCATGTGGCCTTTGATCAGTTCAATTTGGTTGGAATCAGTTGATTTTGCAGACAATTAAAGTTTAGGAATGTTAGAAGGCATCCATGAGAACACATATCATTTTGATGTACCTAGGAACTTTTTCGAAGTAGGTGGAGAAATGCCTTTTTGCATGTCAAAATTTTTAATGTCTTTCTAAGGTGCCTACCTAGTGCATTGCCATTTTGAAAACACATATCATTTTGATGTACCCAGGAACTTTTTCGAATATCTTTTTTTATGTTAAAATTTAGACTATATCTCTTAGGTGCTTACCTTTGGTGCTCCGATTGAGATAAAACCTCGTAAGATTAAGGACCATAAATTTGTACAAAATGTTGCCAAAATTTGATAGCATTAAAGCCTTCTCTGAACCTGACATAGAAACCTTCAATCCAAAATGCATAAAAATAGCCTCATTTTGGTAAACCACTTTGCCCTTATTAGTTGGACATTACATATTAGCTGCATGTTAAGGCAAAGCTCTATGCCAAACCTTTTGCACTATTTTGCCATGGTTAAGATTCCCACACCTACAGACTCAGAAACTAAATTGCATTTCTATGTTTGGCCATAAATAGTAATTGAATAGTTAAAAAGGAATCCTGCTTAGTACAAGGCAAGTTCCTGTTCCCATCAATGTGTAGATCCTTGCTTGAATATTTGACTGTTAGATCCATTGATTAATTTGACGTGGAAATCTAGCTTCACACTTGGAAAAATATAGGGTTCAAGCTACCTAGTGTAGACTCTTGCTAGACTTGTCAAAATGGGCCAAGAGTTGGTAGGTTTCAAGTGGCTAATGGACCTCATTAGCACCCACTCTAGATTTAAAAAATAGGTAAATGGGGAGAGAGTTATTACTAGGGTAGAAATCTAGACCCTATATATTATTGCTTGTTGAGGTTATATCTTAAGTTATGTATGTCAGATCAAGGTGTTCAAGTAGTCAAAACACATATAAAGAAAACGAGCTTTTATTCTAGAATTGTTTAATGTAATTTTGACCATCATAACAAAATTTATTACAATTTAAGGAAAAATATCAACTGATTTTAGTTCAAAAATCCTAGTGTTTAACCTTTGCTAGGAGGGTACTTCCACTTCAGACACCCCTAACTTGCTAGGGCATAACTTTAGTTCCACACCTCCGATTAGCATGTTCAAATAGTCAAAATCTATCAACAGAAACCAAGTTTTCACTTGAATCAACTTTTATACAAAATTGGTCATGTATTAAAAGTTATAAATAATTTAGGAATCTGTAAAATTTTGTAAAGGGAAAGAGGTAGAAGGACTTAATTCTCTATCTAGATATAGATGGGAGATCACAGATGACATCCTCTATGATTTTATTTTCTTATTGGGGAAGAGGTAGATGACTTAATTCTTTGCTCAGACATAGATGGGAGATTACAGATGAGAACCTCTATGATTTTATTTTCTTCATGGGCATGGGCATGTTTAGATCGTTAAAATCTTCATGGGCATGTTTAGATCGTTAAAATCTATCAACAAAAACCAAGATTTCACTTGAATCAACTTTTGTACAAAATTGGATTCTATATCAAAAGTTATTATAGTTAAGGGAATTCGCAAGATTTTGTAAAGCGGAACAAGCATACATAGATGGGAGATCACATATGAAATCCTCTACGATCTTATTTTCTTGTTGGCAGAAGTTCTACATCTTAATTGCTTCTCATTTGCATGCATTTCCATCTATGTCTTAGTTCGTAATTAGAGACTATTCAAGGACCTTGACGAGCTTTTGTTTGAAGACTCCCCCAACTTTGAACTATCTTCTTGAGAGCTTGAGAATTGTTAGGCTTGTGATGTTGAATTTGTGCATGTAGATCTGACTTAGTTGGTTTCTAAGTGATTACAGACTTTTTTACTAGAAGGAACGCATTGAGGAGCTACTTTCTATATTATGTTTGCTCTTCCACGAGAACTCTAAAATTTACCATTTTTAGCACTACTTCTTTTGGTCAGAGCACTCTTTCTTGATAAGGGGTTGGAGAAATTTTATAGCTGTGTGGCTACATTCATCTTGCTCAGACAAGTTATGCATTAGTTTTTTAGAAACCCCAAAAGTAATGCCTAAAACCAAGGTATAAAGGATATCTTAAGTTTCCTTTATCCACCCATTTGTGCCTGAGAATTTGATTTATTTTGTAAGATACCTCTTACCATGTGATAAAATAACAAGAGGTATTACTTTTATGGTGCATATTCCAGAGAGAAACTAGAGAGAGAATTATCAAACTAAAGAGGAAAGCTCAAGACCTTGAGAAAATAAGATTAGAGAGAGAATTATCAAACTAAAGAGGAAAGCTCAAGACCTTGAGAAAATAAGATTAGATAAATGGTTAGGGTTAATTTTGAGAAAACTAGATTGCAGTGGGTGAGTGCACAATTTCATTGGTACCCTCCCATGTGTACTTATACACAAGTGCACATGTATACAAGTACACATGTCAAGTACACATGTGCACATGTGTTCAAGTACACAATTTCATTGGGACCCTCCCATGTGTACTTGTGCACATGTGTTTAAGTACACAATTTCATTGGGACCCTCCCATGTGTACTTATACACATGTGCACCCCTAGCATATTAATTGGGTTAAAGAGGGAAAATACCTTTAGAAAAATGTTGTTAAAAACTATCAACAAAAATGATAAATAAAATATACCCATGCACATTAAAAATTAAACATATGCTTGGGTGTAAAATATCGACCATGGCAATTGTAAATGGAAATGCGTGCATTAATTTGCCTAAGATTAGATGGGAATGTGTGCATTAATTTGCCTAAGGTTAAATGGGTAAGGCCAATAGGCTAAGGTTTGACTTTGAGGCCAATAAAATTAAATAAATGAGAAGATAAGTATGGAGACTATTAGTTAGAGTAAATCGTGCATGAGAAGGGATAGTTCGCTCTAAGAGTAAGGATTAGTTGCATAAGAAAGGGGTAGTTGCATGGAAAAGGATGGTTGCATGCATTCCTAACTTTAGTTTCATGGGATATACCAAGCTACCAACCGTGTAGGGTAAGGTTTTATTAAGACCATGTGACCAGAAAGACTTAATAGCCCAAATTGACCAATTTTCCTCAAAGGGATACAAATTATATTATGGTTGAGTATTTTATTAATTTTTAAAAAAGGGATAAGGTTTTTGTTCAATTTCATTATTTATCTCTCTAGAAATTAGTGAAGAAAACATCCCAACCCTAGGAAGAAACTAGAAAATATGCACATAGAGTTAGTTGAATGCGACCATTTATAATTTTACCAACTTAAGTAGATTTCTAAGCATTTAGACTTAGACCAAAAATAGCCAAGAAAGGATCTTAATTACATAGAAATTATCGTAGTAGAGGAAAAAGCGTTGCGAGCTTTTGGGAAATTTGGGTGCGACCTAAGAAGTTGGGGAAAATCTTCTCGTGAGCTTTTTATCATTAGCTTTTTTTGTTAAAAAATTAAAACTATGAGCTTTTCTTGAGCCCTATCATCATCCTCTATGAAAATCACCCATTTCTAAGTGCACGCACCTACCTACTCCAAATAGGAACTTTAAACCACATAATACTAACAAAAAATTTTGAATTAATGATACCTTTTTCATTGTGGGTAGATACCTACCAACTCCAATTAGTCATCTTAAACTATAAACTATCAACAATTTGAATGAACAATATGAAATTTCCTTTGGCATTGCTTGATAGTTATATTACTCCAAAAATTATCTTCACAACCAAAGAAGATATAAACATAACGTAGCCTTCCTCAGAACATCCTTGCCAATATATTATTTGGCTCACCCTATGTTAATCCATCATCGACGGCGGGCTGCAAGGCGACCCATCATCCTGTCTTGTCATGCAACTCGGCTCCATCGATTATTGAGCACATCTTCACGCGTTTCCCCTTGTCGGGTCACACCCATCTCATGTCTCCCTAGTCCGACTCCATGGCCTTGTGAACTCGGGTCACTCCTTCCATCTCAAATCCATGATTCAACTGGCCCAGCCTCATCGGCCTGTCGGCTTAGCATGGCTCGCTGTCCCGAGACAGCTTTGCCATTTCCACCATTTTTCCTTCTATCAGTCCTATTTCTACATCAGCATACTTGCCGTCAAGGTGGGGAGGGCATCGACCAAGGCATGTGACATCATCCGCAACACGGGAGGCCTAATGTGCCTACCTGATACCTCTTGGTGAATGAGTGCATTCTATGTGTGCCGCCTAGGTGTGAGTCCGTGCTACACCTCTCCTTTGCACTTCATCCCCATATAGATGCATGATATTTGACGTGGCCTAGTATACCTCCAAACCCCCATGGGTCTTCGGATGGTTTCCTAACAGTCACATACACCCCCCCTTTGTGGAATCGATGTCCTTCGTCAATTGATTTTCGAACTAGGGTAAGTGCCTTTATCATGTCCATTATTATATCCATCATGTGCCTAAGTGCTGCTAGAAATAAAAGAGAAAGCGGGAGGTCTTAACTTTGCTTTATAGCCATGCAAAGTCAATGTCTAACCCATTACAACGGTGCATATTTTTGGTATTTTTGTTTATTTTGGTATGGACTTCAAGCCCCCACTCGAGAGTCCCTCGAATCCCAAATGTGCAAGGTACCAGCCTTCCTCACATGACTCTTGTTTGAGTGAGATGTAGATTCCTTCAAGACAATGCATCACTTTCCTATTCGCTCTTGAGTTAAGTACGTTCTGGCCTTCTTGTTTGAGTGAGATGTAGATTCCTTCAAGACAATGCATCACTTTCCTATTTGCTCTTGAGTCAAGTACGTTCTGGCCTTCTTGAGTGTCATATTCCCAAGAGTTCCCAATGATATTCCAATTGTCCAAGGACGTCGACTTCATTGATTGTCATGAACTTGTTTCCTCTTGGCCTCTCATCATACTAGTCTAATCATATGCCATTCCAATCTTTGTTGTCGAAGTTGTTGAGGACAAGGTTTTCCTAGTCAAGCCAAGCCAAGCCCTAGCTATCTTGACACCAAGATAACTTGTGCATGTTCTTTTTACATTGATTCCTTGAATCCTTGGGTTCCTTCGAGCTTGGTGCTCTGTTTTTACCCAGTTGCCTTGTTGGTGCAAAATTCTTCCGGGATATGAGTTGCTTAACCTTACTGATGCCAACTCGGCCTACAATGGTTCTTGTTCTATCTGTCTTCTGCAACCTTGTTCAAGTTTCTTTGAACTATGTGTCATGATGGAAATCAAGAATCTTCTGTGGGCAGGTTGTGGCACACAGAGGATTTGACAATGGCTTTTGGAGCTGGAGCCTCAGGGGTGGGCACTAGGACTGCTTGCTATGGCCTTTATTGCAAATGGGCATCCAACCTTGTGATGTAATGTGAATAGGCTTGGCAAGCCTCATCACATTCATCCACATCCATCCATTCATTCACATTAACATCGTCTACATTACATCACATCCACATCTATCTATATCTCATCACATCCATTCACATCTCATCACATTCATCCACATCCATCCATTCATTCACATTCACATCTATCCACATCCATCCATTCATTCACATGCACATCTATCACTTCACATCTCATTCTCATCCATTTACATCACATCACCCCCATTCACATATCATCACTTCTCATTCACATCTCATCACATTCACATTCACATCCACATCCATTCACATCACATCACATCTCATCCACATCTCCTCACATCACATTCACATCCACATCCATTCACATCACATCACATCTCATCCACATCTCATCACATCCACTCACATCTCCTCACATCACATTCACATCCACATCCATTTACATAACATCACATCTCATCCACATCTCATCACATCCACATCCACATCCATTTACATCACATCCACATCCACATCCATTTACATCACATCACATCACATTCACATCTTATCACATCGCATTCACATCTTATCACATTGCATTCACATCTAGTACCGTTTTCTACTTTCGATACCGATGGGACTTTTCTAAGTTTCTGCCAATTTCTTGGCCTAGTTAAAGGTACTTTTTCTCGATAGATATTTTCATATTCTTTCTCAAATTTCTCAAGTGAAATATATTCAATATTCTTCTTTTTGAGTAAAAGATTCATGGGATTTACAAAAATCAATTCTACCTATATTTTTCAATTAATAATGCTCAAAATTTCACTTTTGATAAATACTCATAATTTGAGTTATGCCAAAAATTCCTCTTTTACCATTTAATTTGTTGGATCTCAATTATCATGGAAATTCCTCTTTTTGCATAAAATAAATTCACCAAAAAATTACTCTTTTACCATTTATCCCCAACTAATCAATTGGTTTAGTGAGTCGAGAAGAAAGCTCCAAGAGTTGTTGAAGAGCTCCAAGCTCTCCACAAGTAGAGGATTTTTAAGGGATAATAAAAAATATGATTATTTTAATGTAATACTGGCATGGTATAGCTCATAGATGAGAATACAAAAGAATGAGGGTATATTTATAGGTGAGGGAGGCCACTAGTTGAGTCCAACTAAGTTTTAGAATTTTCCAGCTTTATTTGGTTGAATTTGGACAAGATTTGGACCAGTTTAGCTCCCATTTTGATTCAGTTTGATCCAAGAGAGAGGAGAGGTAAAAAGATCACAATTTTTTTGAATTAAAAAACCATCCCACACATGTGAAGGAGGCGCCTACCTCAAAGGTCTCCCCCTCCTTACCAAGGTGTCAAAAATTCATCATTTCTTCAAAATAATTCATTTTTTAGTATTATCTCTTAATTTTTAACTAATAAACCTTGTACTCAGTCAACTCTTCATCTTATGTGAGCATTTACTCATTTTTGGGTATTTTTTTTTATTCTTTGGATTTATCTCCTCCCAACAATTAGATTAATCCTATTGGCCCATAGGAACCTTAATTGGACCATAATCCAGAAATTTCTAAAAATCTAGACCCTTAGGCTAAGGTCCCTTATATCATTTTTAATTGATTCCTAATGCACATTGGAAAGTTAATTTTGAACTTCTGTTTAAGGGGAAACCATTTTAGACACTAGGAGGATTTTTATATCCAAAGATATCTCAATTTTGGATTATCTCTCTCTAGATATTTTCTCTCTCTAGACATTTTCACAAGATCTTTCTTTTATTTCAGAGAGGGAAATAATTACAAGAACAAAAGGGGAGGTTCTTACACCTTTACACCTCAAAAGCTGGAGGGAGGAATCTTACATATTTAGTATTATATCGTTAAGACCATATTGGAGAATTTGGGAAAATCCTAAGACTTTGAAATTTGGTCTTCAATCTACTTTTTGGTGTGGTGTGTCTTAAGCATACAAATTTGAAAGATGTTGGAGAATGTGAATTTAGAATCTACTTTTTACGCTCTTTCCAATGATATGTCACATGAGGGGGTTTTAACAAAAACTTAAAAAGGTTCACCATGGTCCCCTTTTTACAATCTTGCAAAATGGAAATTGGGATTTTTCCAAATTCTCTAATATGGCATTTTGTTAGTATAGTTTGTATGTATTATAGTTAATTATACTATTAATATAGTATGTAGTATTGTTAATATAGTTAGTTGATAGTATATAGTTAGTAATTTATTATATAGTTAATATAGATAGTATTATATTTTTAGTATAGTTTATATGTAGTATAGTTAATTATACTTGGTATACAATTAGTAATTGTTACTATATAGCTAGTATATAGTTATTTATAGTTGGTATATAGTTAGTAATAATATTATATAGTTAATATAGATAGTATAATATAGTATTAGTATTAGTATAGTGTTATAGTATAGTATTATTAATATAGTATGTTATAAGTATTATAGTTTGTAGTTATAAGTTATATTATAGTTAGTATTATATAGTTAATAAGTTACACTTGTCACCTCACATATTGCATTCACAAATTTCCTCTCAAAATTTGTTTTCCTATTGTAGGTTCACGAACCTACCAACTATGCTTTGGAGCTACTATTGGAACCACAAGTGAGGAGGCTACCTCAAGGACAACTTCTCAAACAATTATCACTACAGAGGTGGTGAGGCTTCCCAACCATGGGATGAAGATCAAGGTCAAAGTGAGACTGTTGTGACCTAGCCATATGAGGTGCCAGTAGGGACCTCTACACAAACACTAGTGCATGGGAGAGAAGATCGACTATTGGGGCAGAACATTGAATTGGAGTTGAAGAGTTCTATTGAGATGCGGGTTTTAGAACCACTACTCATTCCTCTTTTTAGATTGGTGCTACATGAGGCTATTCGCATTGCAAGAGATACAATAGAGGGCTTGTGTGATATGTTTGATAAGCATGGATATGCAATTACTAGTAATCCCTTCATGGTGTGATTGAGAAAGCTAGGTAGTCTAGAGTATTTATAGGTTACGGATATTGATAGAGCATAGTGGGGTCCTACTTGGTGTGAGAAAAGTGATGAGTTCAAATGTGAGCTCACAGATGAATGACGAGATTTGACACGAAGAAAGTTTCTTGTATAGGATGGAAACCACCAACTTAAGGCATGGTATTCTCACATTTAAGAAGGTATTCTGGCATTATCGCATTTCACTATTGCCATAAATAGCGCCAAAATTAAGGCATGGTATGCTCGTATTTAACTATTGCCATAAATAGCCAAAATTATGCTTTTCAAACACAGTATAAATATTTTTTAGCTTGGTCACACATTTCGTCTCACGATATATGGGAGTGTGATACATGTTCATCAATGTCAACAAGCATAAAGAGGCCAAACTTCTCCTTGCACTACAATCTCATATTGAGTGGAGTCTCTCCTTTGACAGTGACATGCCTTGTGTCTATTTACGTGAAGGGTGGATGCGTTCTTAGAAAAAGTGGATGCAAAAACCTTTCATATGATGGAACTCCATGTGCCACAGTAGCGCGATGGTATGTGCCGACTTTCCTATAGGTATGGAAGTGGAGATGATTCCAGGTGATGGGTGCTCGGACTGGAATCGGTACTTGAAGAACTTGGCTTGGGAAGCGGCCCAACTTGCCACCCTTTGTGTGGCCGATGAGGGGTGGTATGTGACATGTGGAGTAGCTGAGTAGCATGCATGCATCCAAATGAAGGCAAATAAACTAGGATTCTGATTGTATCATGTGCTTACCCTTCATGTTGGAAGAACATGGAGCTTCAGGATTTTGACTTATTAGAGATTTGGATGGAGAGTTGTGATGTCTCGTCGAACTTGTGATGATTTACATTACTTTAATTATGTGTATGATGCATGTTACTTAAAATAATATCTTGAAACAATTATTTAGGAATTATATTCATGTGATATATATATGTTGTTTGTTTAATCCATGTGATATATATATATGTTGTTTGTTTAATCCATGTGATATATATGTGTTATTTATTTATGAAAACCGATGAAGGTACCACACAGGTTCATGGATTACTATGTGGATACGGGGTGTGTCACATGAAGGCAATCGCCGTCCTCTCTGAACATGGGGGTGTTGTTGGGCGATTGGTGTGATATGAACAAGGAAGCGACTTTGGATGATTCAAGCAAGGTGGTGCCTATGGTGGCTAAGTATGTGATGGTGCTACACATATATGGCCCCTGATTAGAGTGTGCTAGCTTCTGGGATAGCTTGATGAGACGACTGGTAAATGTAGCTTGTAGGATAGTGGGATTTTATGAGTACGGTGTATATAAGACATGTGGGCTCTTCCATGTGTTGGTTTGCATAGAGATACAATAGTGTTTAAACTTAGCAATGTGAGCCATCTTCTCTAACGACCACAATCATGGTGCCTAGTGGCTAAGTATACGAGATGGTACTACACATATACGACCCTAGATGATGGTACTAGAGTGTGCTGATGACGATTGGTAGAAGTAGCTTGTAAAGGATAGTGGGATTTCATGAGTATGGTGTATGTGACACGTGGGCTCCTCCATGTGTTGGTCCACACAAGGATATAGTAATGTTCAGACTTAGCAATGTGAGCCATCTTCTCTGAGGACTGCAATCATGGTGCAAGGAGATATATTATAATGGATGTTATGACTCAGTGACATGTGATTATTTTTTGGATACATGAAACTTATAGGTGTTATGTGAAAAGTTCAGTATGATGTTTGGTTTTCATAAAAATAATTATTTTTAGAGGAGTGCATGTATGAACTCTATGTGCATGAGTTAAATGGAAATTTTAATTATGGGTGTGTGAGAACATCAGCTCCATAGTCCCAGTGGGTTGAGCGGAAGGCTTGACCCATGGGATTGGATAGGGCTAGGGCTGAGTCTATGAAACTAGTCTAGGTAAAAAAGGATCAAACACTAGAAAGTGGTTAGCAGGGTGGACCCAAGCTTGCTAGTATTTTCCAAATTATATCTTAAATTAGAAGTTATGAAAAAGGATAGAGAAATTTCCTTCATAATCAAGAAGTTGGGACATCTTGTTTGATGGCTAGTTCTCTCTCATCTCTTCCTATCCAAAATCTTTTATCCTCCCCTTCTAATCCTGGATATTTCTTCATTCCCCTTACTATCCCCAAAGCCCATCTTTCATGAGAACAGACAAGTTTTACTTGCCATTATGGAAAACTTCACCATTAAATTTATCTCCTATGAGTGGATTTAGTATGGTTTCCTTATGGGAATGGGAATGTCTTTGTAATAGGCTCACCCAAAGAAAGTGTCTAGTTTGTTATAAAAGTGGAGATATCCATTTGATGTAAGAGCCCATCTTTCATGAGAATAAACTTGAGTTTTACTTGCCATTTAGGAAAACTTCATGCATTTGATGTAAGAGCCCATCTTTCATGAGAATAAACTTAAGTTTTACTTGCCATTATGGAAAATTTTACCATTAAATTTATCTACTATGAGTGGATTTAACATGGTTCCTTTTGGGGATGGGAATGTCTTTGTAATGGGATTAACACTCATACCAATGCTAATGATAAAAATGAAGCATAATGACAAGATAAGAGATTTAGCTCAAAAGATCAAATGTTTGATCTATTAGATAGAGTGCCTTTTTATAGGCTTGAGTACATCTCCATTAGCCATTAAACATGTCCCATACGCCTGACTAAGCATCCCCTAATCTTTTCTAGATTTGAGCACCATGTCCTTTGAAGTGAGCACCCATTTGACATCCTTTTCCACTTCTTTCTAGGATCTTCTTCTAGCGGCCTACTTTTGGCCTCTACATGGACTGGCCATTCCACATTTTCTTCATCCTTTGGGCTCCCTTTAACCCTTTTCTATGACTTAAGGTCACATACCACTCTCCCTTACTCCAAACATTTACCCCACATGGGCTGGCCATTCCACATTTTCTTCATCCTTTGGGCTTCCTTTAACCCTTTTCTATGACTTATGAAACTCTTATAAATGTTTGAGGGTCACATATTGCTCTCCCTTACTCTAAACATTTACCCTATATCACTTACTATTTTAATAGGTGGAACATAAGGAAGTGGTTTCATAAAACCCTATGTTTTAATGTATGGGATCTCTTGCCCCATGGGGTTGGGCTATGCGGTTTCCAATGGGCAATGGTACTTGTCCTTTACTGGCCACCGTCACGTCCTCACTCCCAAGTGTCACACTAGAATGTAACTTTCCAAATGAGTGAAGGGGGAGCTCTCTATGCCTAGATGGAGGCAACAAGATATGGTCTTTTGTGATGGTTCTCTCTCACAAAAGGCAGGGAATGGAGGTGAATGCAAGAAGACAACCTACAACCAAAGTAAACCTATCTATAGCGTGCATCCATCAAGTCTAATATAAGCAAGCAATAAGAAGGAAGTGGAGAGCTCACAAAAGTAAACATTGAAAGGAAATGATTGTGTATTTCTTATTGTCAAAATGATTGTGTATTTCTTATTGTAAAAAATGACATATACAAGTGACTAATTTTCACACTAGGCCAGCCAAAACTGATCCAGCCTCTATTATCAGTCTGAAGCAAGTATGTACACAAAGTCCTTAGATTTTCCCTATTTGACATTAAGCATAAGGTAAGCCACTTTATTTGTTCTAACTCTTTATAAAAGATAAGGGCCCAGTCAAGTAGGTAAGATGGCAAAGCACATCGCAATAGGTTGGATGGGTAAGATGGCAAAGTGCCTCACAATGCACCTCATCGACGATAGGTCGGATGGGTGAAATCATGTTAGCCTACAGAGTGATTAATGCACACACTATGTGCTTGTGTGTGCGTGCATGCGTACACGTGTGTGTGTGTGTGTGTGTGTGTGTGTGTGTGTAGCCTATCCACCATGCATGGAAGATCCTTGAAAATGTATCTAAAAATGATTGACAAGTTCTGTTAAAGTAGCAAAGATGCCAGTTGTTTTTCTAAGCCATTACATTGTTGTGGTTGTTTTTTTAAGCCATTACATTAAAGATGTGTATGTATTCTAGCATTGCATTTCATTATGGCCAATGATAATGGAGATTCCATAGTGGGAGTAGTGCCCATTATGTCTTCTATCATTTCATTTTGTTATGGCCACCACCGATAATAAACATGCCATAATGGACACCATGCCCATTATGTATGTGTGTGTGTGTGTATATGGGGGAGAGAGAGAGAATGATGGATTTTGAAACAATTACATTTGGGAAAGAAACACTATATGGGTTTACAAAGTGATCCCCCTTCTCCCTTGGGAATGGATTACTAGCTCTAGTGTATTATTTTGGGTCTCCTAGGATAATGAGGCCCCTTATATATATGAATTCAAATCTGTGTGTGTGTGTGTGTGTGTGTGTGGGTACGTGTGCAAATTTACTAATTTCACATCCCTATGCTCCCTAATCATAACTTTGATGACATCATAAATCTCATCATACATGGGCTCGTCGACCAGACTCCGAGTACGCATGTTGAAGATTAGGTGTGGTGAGAGTAGGTGCGGGGTTTAAAGAGAATGTGGGGGAGAGGGAGAGCTTCAAACCCTAGCAAGCAAACACACACACACGAGAGAGATGGATAGCTGAATTTTCTTCTATCTTCTATCTTCTTCTTCTCTACTCAACCAACATAACATAAAGATAAGAGCACACACTATATGGGTTAGTACTCAACTACTACAACATACAAGGGTCGGTCCATAATGTGAACCCGACTAAATAAGCTGGCGCTGCTAGTCTCTAGTAATCCAAAATGGCTATCACACAGCCTGTCATCCCACTGGCCGCATATCACCCATAATCTCACCAACCATGCCAGTGGTGTAGATGCGGATGCTATCACCCAGGCGGGTCATCAATGTCTGCTAGCACTAGTTGAGCTCGATATCTCAATAGGGTTCAAGGGTGAGACGCCTGGTTGGAGTACTACAGACGTTCGGGCTAGTGTGGGTAGGCATGCCACTACATATAGCCTGGTGGGATGGGGGACTCCTCATTCTTCCTCTATGGCTGGGAGGTGAACATGAGCCATTCCTCTCTCATTTTGTGTAGTTGGAGTGATTCCACATGAGTCTGTAGAGTGATCATGGCATCACATGAGTCTGTAGTGACCGTGGCATCACATTGGTATTAGAGCTGAGGTTACGCTCCCTCGTTGCATGATCGAGAGCCGGCCCACTAAGGTTTAAACACCTTATCTTATTTGGATTATTATTTTTTGTATGGTGGAAATTGAATGAAGGAAAACCCAGTCGACTGTGTGGAGGAGAAGAGGCTGCCGTAGCCAAGCTTTGCTTCCACTCTTTCCCTCTCGCAATTTTCTTGGAAGAAGGAGCTTTTACAGCCACCAAGGAGAAGCAAGGCACTCTCTCTCTCTCTCTCTCTCTCCCTCTCTCTCTCTCTCTCTCTCTCTCTCTCGTCAAGAAGCATTCTCTCTCCTTCAATCGATGCCACCCAGCCCAGCCAACAGTTGATACACAATCGACACACACAACACATCTGTTGTTGAGTGAGGGCCATAGCACGCACGTGCGGGGGTGTGTTTGATGAGACAGCCCGCATACATAGACACAAGCATGGCAACAACATTAGAAGCCGACGCGACAGTCGCTCACGAGATCGCGTGAGGCGAAGAGGCTCAAAGGCCTAGCAGCTAGTCGTGATAGGTCATCAGCTTGGTCGGCACACCAAGGTAGCTAGTTCCAATTCTAACCCTTAATTTATTTATTTATGCTTTGAATATCTATTTTTATATATTTAAAATATCTATTTAAAAAAAACCCTGAAAATGACATCTAGCGAGGGTAGTCTACCTATAGGGACTTCGGGTGGGTTCTTTAGGCTCCTTTCTCCTATTTCCAACCTCTCGCAGATGCCTACCTTGGGCGTATGCGCGCTAACCTACAGCCCGCCAAACTAATGCAGTTTACCCGTCATTGGTTTCATGTGAGCCACTGGATCCCCTTCCACCACAAACCGCCGCCGATGACCATGTCGGTCCATCCAGAGTGATGGGTGGACGACACATTGTTATACTATGACCAGTCCGCAGAGGCTAGCGAGGCTAACGACGACGACCCCACCTAGGACAATCTCCTTGATGCTCTTCGCACAAACATGGATGTGGACGATTCCAAGATGGAAATCTCTCATGAGTACCTTGCTATACCAATAACACTAGGTAACTAATATTTAATGTGGGGTCACCCACAATACCGATTCACTAGCACGGCACACTAGCGTCCGGGCATCCCCGTTTAGCTAAAGGGTGGACATTATGTAACATTCATCTTGCCTGGATAAGCAATTGACCTTAGTTACATGTTTACTTATTGCAAGCAAAGGAGATCAATGTCTCACAATATACAATAGACACTATATCAACGAATTTTATATGTATTAAATTCTAGTATCCCATGCCACTAGAAATTATCTCACATAAATCTAGAGATAAGTATACATAAGAATCCCTCATACAGGATTAATCTTTGTGTCTCATACCAGAAGACTAATACATAGTGAAAAATTCATAAAGCATAGTTCAAGATAGAAGAGCTAGTTCTTTCGAAGTTCTACTTTTGATGTATAAAAACTCTCCTTGAAATTTACAAAATTTCTTAAATAAAATTTTGTTATAAAAATAATCAAATAAAATGAATATATTACCTTAAGAGTCGAAATACCCATCATAGTAAGAGTATTTTTCTTCATCATCATTAATCATATTTATCCCAAGTGAAATATCTTTGACTTCTGTGGACAATTTGATGCAATATGTCCAATTTTGTTGCACCTATAACACTTCTTTGAATCATCTTTATTACCTTGTTGTGAATCATCAGCCTTGGTATCAATACCTGTGTTATTACCATTGAGGGGTTTATCAAATGATTTTGGAAAGGTTTTAGGCTTCAAAAACTTTGATGTACAGGTTTGGGGTGTCATTGCTTCCTTGGGAAAGCCATTTTTCTTTTCACAATTCAAGGCCAAGGAAATAGCCAAGCTAAGAGACTACAGTTGAAACATGTCACTTCTTGTGACTATGATCATTGAGCTGTACAAAAGATGGTGTATTGGTGACCACTCGTGTTGTATAAGCTTGGAGTCATATGTTTCTTCTATGATTTTGATAATTGGCTAGGGAACATATGTATCTTCTATCAAACTACATTTTTGAGGAAGATCAAAAGCACTTTTCTTGCTAATCTAACTGAGAATCACTAAATGTTTGATCAATTTGGTCATGTGTGTGTCCCACCAACAAGAACCCTAGTTTTATCTTCTTGAATATCTTCTTCTGCACCAACATGTTCAAGTATGCAAGGAGCACTTGGTTTCTGTTTTCCTTGCTAGTGTTATCTAATTGCAAGTAGAGAACAGGCAGAAGATCACCAAACCATTCTCCAATGATTTTTATAATTGTGATTATTAACTTTGGATTTTTGTGAATATTAAGAAAGTTAATGAAGACTCTAGAAGACATGATGCCATTGAAAACTAAGGCTCCAACAACGTGAAGTTTGATAAAGTTTCCCTCCTTTAGTTTTTTAGGAGAACGAATAAAATGAGACATGGTTTTGTTTTGATCCAAGAACTTTTTTTTTTGTGCTTTGCTAATTTTTCACACTCTATGCTCTGTTGTTACTTGTGAATCTTCAGGAATCGTTATAGTCTAACAGGATTCCAAAATTACTTTCGTTTGAAAAAGAAAAATAAAATAAAATGTAAAAGTGTAATCATTTAAGGTTTTTTGTGTTTTTCTTTAAAACCCTAAGAAAGGTGAGAATCAAGATTTTTTTCCTAAAGCATGTTATTTTGGTTCAAAAAATTGCTAGATTTTTTATTTCTTCATGCTTCCTAAATGGTGAAGTGCACTTTAAACGGGATTCCAGAAACCAGTTTGTTAACTTTAAAACTTTAACAAGTCTTAGGAATTCTCTAGGAAGAAAAAACACTCGATTTTGTTAAAGTTTTTTTTTTAATGAGTATTTCTGGTAGTTTGTTTCTTACGAGTTTTTAGGTTTCGTAGATTCTTCTTCATTAAAGTCACTCAAGAAATTGGGAAGCTTACGGGATTCCAGATTCCTAGTTGTGTGGCAAAATGGTTTTTGGAATCCAACTTGTGTGGCAAAGTGGATTCTAGAATCTAAAGTACAAGTCAATATGGTTTTTAGAAGCTAGCTTGTGTGGAAAAGTGGATTCCAGAATCCTTGTTGTGCGGCAAAGTGGATTTTGGAATCCACTTATGCAGCAAAGTGGTTTTTGGAATCCAACTTGTGTGAAACTTGGGATTCCAGAATCGATGGTGAGTGAAGTTTGGGATTTTGGAATCCCAAAAGCACAAAAAGCACACTACAAAACAACAAAAGCGTAGAGAAAGGGCACAAACGGAAAAGAAGAAGCACAAACCAAGAGCGAGATGGTGATAAGAAACCATGGTGTGAGAGACAATGCGCGCATCCACATAGGGTGGTGGAGACCCCGATGCACATGCTCGAATAGTAGTACGGACCTACTCTCACACGGTAAGACACACATAGAGCCATGCAATTCATCCGCTCGCGGCATTGACACATGCATCCCCATGGCACACAAGGTTCATGGATTTTGGTCATGACACCTTGCCTTGCAATTTGGTGCATGATGGTAGTGGCATTCTTAACACTCGTGCTCATATAGGTGCACTCCACAATAATATTGATGGTGCATGCATCTTTGACAAAAGAAGCTCCCCATTGATATTGACAAAAAATTTAGCAAAAAAAGAGAAAATACTCTACTGAGGAAGGAGTAGAAAAGGGTTTAAAGTGTATGCACTCTGTATCTAATGCGAGGGCAATGGGTGTGCACATGACAACCATACCGTGTCCCCTTTGGCACTTGAGGCTTCATTTGGTAAATGTTTGGTGACGTTTGGTGTGCTTGCTTTATCGGCTGCTCGTGCTTGACAAAAAGATGCACCCCATTCAATTATGCTTGTTGATGCACCAAATTCAAAAACTTTTATGCCGGAGCAAACATTGCCAACTACTTCAAAGATATAGGTGAGTGAATGCAAATTTGGAAATGTGTAAAAAACAATTCTTTTACATATGGCCATTAGTTTGTAGGTAAGACTATCCTTTTGAGTGTGTGAGTGTTGAATGTTTGTGTGTGTGTATGCTTTTTTGCTCTTGTTTACCTCTTGAAATATAAAAAATTTAAACTTTTTGTCAAAAAAGCTTTTGATTGTCTATTTTTTGAACCATTTTCAAGAGTTTTGGCTCGTAAAAGGTTTTCAAAGATTACTCTTTTTTGAACCTTGTGTTTGTGTTTTCATTTTGTTTTTCCAAAAGTAAATGATTTTTTAAAATAAACTTACACTATTTCAATTAAATTTCACATTTGTCTTCAATTATAAAAAGAAGACATGTTTGTCTTGTCATTTCTATAGAAGCTTCATTTTTGCTCTCTACACTTACTTGATGTTTGGAGGTGCCATGGTGTTAGGTCACCACATCATCTTGGGTTTGCCAATTGATGGAGACTTTGGAATGTGCTGAGGGTCAAGAACTAGTAGTTTATACTTGACCACCTTCTCAAGAACTAGCCCGAAGTGGTGCTCGAAGCTGTTGCATCCCTCAAGAAGTTGAGAGAATTGCCCTCTAATGGTGGTCAACAAATCTAGGAATTGTGAGAACGCGTTCTTTAATATCCTAAAATAGTTGAAGTCTAACATAGGGTGCACATAGGAGTATGTTTGTCGGCTACTCCCCCAAGACTTGGTCTCAATCCCAATGTATGCAATTAGGTGTAAATCAATGTGATCGCTCTCCATGGTCATTCAATCGCCTTGACATATAACTGACATAGATTGCACATATGAGTGTTTGTTGGTGGTTTCTCCCCCAAGACTTGGTCTTAATGCCCATTTTATGCAATTAGGTGCAAATCAATGTGATTGCTCTCCATTGTCATTTCGATGTGTGCATGAATGTGACCATGTTCATATGTGTAATAGTCCAATAGTCGGGATATTTTAGATCGCTTTTGTGTCATTCTCCCATCTTTGGTGTGAAGCATTCATGAGAGATGCAGCTAAATCTATACCCTTCTCATCTTTAAGGTCTAAGAAATTTTCAACTCCCCATCTCCTAAACCATATCCTTATGTCTAAGACCCATCTTGACATTTGACTTTTTTTCTTTTAAGGGTGCATTGTGGTTCAGATTCCACTTCCCATGCCAGTTTAGGTAGACTATCATGTGTCTTACCCTTTACTTTGGTCACATATCTATATATCCTCTTTAAACCTATCAACACTAATGGCCTAGCTCCTATATATGATTGAGCATGTTGTGGAGGTTTTCACTTCGCCATCCACACGAGTCTCGCTTTGGTTACATTTGTTCTCCATGGTCTACGCTACCTATAATTATGCTCTACACATAAACCCTATTGTGATTGTTAGGAATCTCAACCTTAAGATATCTAAAATTAAACATTGTGGTGATGAATTGATTGATCCTAAAGAAGGTAGGCAATTTGCAAGGTTGAACAATCTTGACCAACATCAATTTTGTTTTTATAACATTGATTGGAAGCTACTAATGTGTAAAAATTAATATATGATATCTGTGAGGTGGTGTAATGTATCGAGGTTGTATGTAAAGATGACTACACCATTGGCATACATGACAAGAACACCTAAAGATGGCATAAGTCCCTCCGTTGTGAAATCTCCTTTATTATCTCTTCTAGCTAAAAGAGGGTCAAAGAAAAGAAAAATCCTTGCTTCACCCTCGTGGAGATGGTAAGAAAAGGAGCGAATAAACCTCTACATGACTCGAGTTAGCAACATATGACCTCCTCATAAAGGTGCGTTATTACTACCTATGTACTCCATTCTATACTTCCAAGTGTTCCCTTCTTTCCTAGAGGTTGTAATGCAGAGAAATCGCTCTTCCAAACCTGCTGGGAAATCCCAAAGACAATGTCACTGAGACTCTTGAAGGTGGCCAAAGCAGCTAGTTGACCGCCAATGGTTGCCACAACCATTGGCAACCATTGGCGGTCAAGCAGCTAGTTGGCCACACCTCAAACAAGCAGCTAGTTGACCGCCGATGGTTGCCAACCACGTGCCAACCGCCAAACTCCTATGTGCTAGCAGCCAAAGAAAAAGGGTGATCTTGTGTGCTAGCAGCTGGTTGACCGCCAATGGTTGCCAACCACGTGCCAACCGCCTCTATGTGCTAAAAATGTCCCAAAGTCTTCCAAAAATCAGAGATAAAAATTTGTGAAAGGCCTTATGACTAACAGTGTGTTGCTACCGAAGTGCCCTCAACCTCAAGCATCTGAAACCTGCGGCCTAGCAGCGCGGTGTATGCGAAGAGAGGGTACCCAATGTCTCCTCCCAGTCAGCAGGATCACTCTAATTCCACGCCCCTAAGTCCCACTGGAGGCACGTGAGGTACCAAGTCTCCCAAATCCATAACCACCAAAGTCTCTCCTTGGCCACCATGGCCGGTGGGGGGTCAATGTGCCTAAAATCTGATCACCCTCACCCTCTATTAGGTGCAGCCCCACTGAAGTCATCTAGAGGGGGCTTTGATCTCTCTAATTTTCCATGGGGTCCAATAGAAAAAGTGAGCAAAGCATAGCTCTCATCTGCACCATAAACTACCAAGAGAATATCATGCCTGGTAAACATGCCCAACCACTGGGGGGGTTGTGTCTGGGATAGGGGTCAACCACTCTTGGGGAATAGCAAAGTCGATTGTCAAGTTGGGTATACCCCAGATCCTAGCCAGCAGACCTCTCTCTTGAGCCTCCAAGGAAATTTGTTTGAATGCAAGCCAATCTCTAAGGGACTTGGCAGGTCCTATGCTCAATGCTCCCCACGAAACATGAGGTCGGGCCCCCAACATGTAGCCACTGGGTAAGCGAATCAGAGCGTTCCAGATCAGGGGGCTGCCAAAGACACTCCTCCGTGGCTATGGGACCTGATTGCTAGATGGTTCCAATCTCAGAGTAGGCTACCTTACAGATCTGTCCTTAAAAGCTAGGCTAAAGCCACGCGTCCACATCTCTATGAAGGTCCATCTGGTGCTCTACGGCTAGGAGCCTTAAGTATGACCTAAAATCCATGCCAAGAGGAAGTCCTACCAAGGCTCACCACCTGGAAGAAGTCCACTAAACGATCAACTTGCCCAACAGGGCACATATCTGAATGGCGGAGTCAATGATGCTTGTTATGAGACTGAAAGGAAACACTAAAAGGTAAGACTAGGAAAGATTATTTATATGTAAAAGATTGCATATAAATAAGGATCAGGGGATTTCAAATAGGAAATGGTTAATAGGCATTAAAGTTAAAGTAAAAAGTGAACTAGATGGTGCACAATGGATGCCCAAGGGACATAGAAGTAGGTGCCCTTCTAGGGGTAGTTGAAGAGCTTGGACAAGGAAAAGGCAATTTCTAGCCAATGAAAGGTCAAGGGGCTGAAGTTGGAAGGTCATGCACCACTTACGCCTATATAGCCATGAGTTTAGAGACTATTTGGGATATGGTTGGGTGGAACATCAAAGTACTAGTCTTACAAAGTTCTCAAGCTTATAATGCAAGGAGGATTACATTGGTATCAGAGCGACATTTGCCTAGACCTATGCTAGCACTGCATACGAATCTCTGGGTGCGAGAAGTCGGGTTGTCTACTTCAAATGGTGTTTTTTAAGTCACGGTCAAAATTCATGCAAGTGGGGACTGTAAAACTACAGGTTAGTATTTTGACCATAACTTTTCACTTGAAACTCAAAATTCAGGTCCCCGACTGAGGCTTGGAAAGCCTGTGAGTCAATCTACAACTTTATCCTAAAAATAGGAGGCTTGTTTTAAAAAAAGGCACCCGAGTGTGGTCTCATAGGTGCTTTATTTTTACACAAAAAAGCAATTGGTGTTTTGCTTTCGTGGTGGGCGGCCGGTTGGCAATCATTTTTGCATGCTTGTGTGGTCCTTGTGCCCAGCATTGTTATGATTTTTTACGATGGCCAGTTGGCGCCCCCAACAGGAAAAGCAAATCGTTTTCTTAAAAGAAAGAAAGCATCGATTTTTTTTTGGGTAGCGGTGCTTAATTTAGAAGATAAAATATTTGGTGTTTTTGGCTTACCAAAAAAAGAAGAAGCACAAGTGTGATGGTTAAGCGCTCAATTAGTGCTTGCATGCAAGGTGTTGTTTGAGTTTTGAAGGCAACAAAGATTTTGATGAGATTAAAGATGTATAACAAGATGGTTGCAAGTTTTATACTTTGCATGATCATAAGAAATCTTTGTTGAGACTTGAAGTTGCTCTATGTCAAACATAAGGATCTTTGATAAAGCGAGGAAATGGTTCTATGGCATGGGTGAGCATAGAGCAAAAATTGAAGCTATTATTGCTTGATTTTAGAAGATGCTTGGCATCAATTAAACCATGATGACTAGCTAAGCTTATCAGTAACTTGCGATTGTCACGTACATTTAAGTGTATGGTAGAAAGTTCAATTCATATCAATGGTTAATAAATTTTAATAAAGGTGATTTATTTTAACACAAAAAAGCAATTGGTGTTTTCACTTTCGTGGTGGGCAACCGATTGTTGGCAATCATTTTTGCACGCTTGTGTGATCCTTGTGCCCAGCATTGTTATGATTTTTTATCGTGGCCAGTCGTCGACGCGCCCATAGGAAAAGCATATCGTTTTTCTTAAAAGAAAAAAAGCATCAATTTTTTTTTGGTGTGGTTAGAGCAAGCAAAAGCATTAGCAGTGCTATTTGGTGTTTTTGGCCTAACAAAAAAGAAGAAGCAAAAGCACGAATGTGATTAGTGCTTGCATGCAAGATGTTGAGTGTATGCAAGGTGTTCCACAAAGATTTCGATGAGATCGCAGATGTATAAAAAGATGTTTGCAAGTTTTATACTTTGCATGATCATAAGAAATCTTTGTTGAGACTTGAAGATGCTCTTTGTCAAACATAAGGATCTTTGATAAAGCGAGGAAATGGTTCTATGGCATGGATGAGCATAAAGCAAAAATCGGAGCTATGATTGCTTGATTTCAGAAGACACTTGGCATCAGTTAAAGCATGATGACTATCTAAGCTTATCAGTAACTTGCGATTGTCGCGTACATTTAAGTGTATGGTAGAAAGTTCAATCCATATCAATAGTTAATAAAGGTTTGAGCTGATGTTCTTATCTTGAGCTTGCACTTAGCCTCTTCATCAACGTTATTCACTATAGGTGCGCTTTACCCACTCTCACGCTCTCCAGCTTAATGCTTTTTTTCTTGAACCATTCTTTTTTTTTTCAACCTTTATGCTATATGCTTGATGGGATCGGGGAGGATATTTTTACATCAAAAGGCTTCATTGAGAGCGTGGAGTAAAGGTTGATGCTCATTTTTGTTTACAAATTCTTGTGTATGGGGACATAAAATGAATTTGTTCATATGACTTGTGTTAACTTAATATTTATAAGTTTTGTACATCACCAAACATTACGTGTGGCAGAAGGTCTAGTACGTATTTTACACTCGTGAGACGTATGTGTTTGAGTATGATGGGCTTGGGATGTATGGGTCTAGTCCGTTTCACACTCGATTATTTGAGCTTTTTGCTCTAGTTACTCTGTTATTGGCCTCGTGTGGACATTTGAGTTTTTGCAAGTGAGCATCTACATAAGCATGCATGTATGGGTTATGCATGAGATTGAAGTTTATATTGTGTGCTTTTAGCATGCGATTAGAAGCATAGATATGTTTGATTTTCGCATGCTTGCATCAAGTATGATTGGTCACATGTTTTAATACAGTTGTCTAGTTCTTGTAAGAACACCAATTAAGTTTGTTGATTACTAGTGAAGTGCTTGCTATAGTGATAATCAATAGTTAATGTTTTTTATGGAGTTAAGGATGCACTACTGACACAGGACTAGAAAGTTATGGAGGACAAGAAATTTCCCCCTACTCTCTTTATGTATTGTGTTGACAAAGTTTGAACTCTCTTTCGAGCCGACGCCCAATTATGGGTAGGGCAATTCCTCTCCGGAAACCCGCCGAGTTTGCAGAGTTTTTAGTGGGTGAGCCCAACGGCGGCGGCAAGTCCCACAGTACCTGGGCTCCTTCGGGAGTTCTTGGTCGCTGTTGTGCCCAGTTATTTGGTCTTCCGAGGTCATGCCTTAAGGAAGTAGAGAAACCGTTCTCACAACCGAGACGATGAAGCTAATGACAAAAGCGTTTCTCTGCTCGAGTCTCAGAGACGAGCATGCTCGTCTCTGACCCCGGCTCAAAAAACAAAAACAAAACAAAGTGTAGTACTCTTTCTTGCACAGTAAATTAGCTTTTGCACAGTTGAGAAACCAATGCAATTGGGTTTTTCTCGTAGGTTTTAGTTCCACGTGGATGCAAAGGGACATAGTTGTTGGCCCTAAAGTTTAACTATTTTTATGCATATCACGTGTATATTTGTGTTATGTTATGTTGAGTTCACATCAAATAAGTTGATTTGTGAATTTGTGTCATAAGATCCTATTGTGTCGATCATATTCCTTTGGAAATTTATGGTCAAGGATTTTTCACAATGTTATGTGGCTAGCCTATTAGTGAACATAGTTTGTGTTTGTTGTTAAAAGTTACTAACACACTTCAATATCAAAAGCTATGTGTCATGTGCTCAATACGAACATATTCAAATGAGCTGTTACCTTTCTGAAGAAGTTTGTTACTTAAGGAAATATTCCTTTGATCATTGATTTTTCATTGAGTTCAAAAGGTTTTCTAAAGTTAAATGTTGATGTTTATGTATTGCGAATACAAAACTTTAAGGTTGAATTCTTTGAGTGTTTATGTTGTGTACAAGCACTTAGGTTGGTAATAACTGTAGCGTTTGATCTTGATTTATGTGAGTTGGCTCATAATGGAGTACAATTCACATCTATTATTAGGTAACTTCATTTACGAAGTTTAACCTTAATAAATGGTCACGGTACCTCAAACGTAATCTTTTTAGATTCGTTTAAAAGTATGACTCATCAAAAAGTACCACTTTGGGTCATGAACAAAAACATGTTATCCATGTTGATTCGGGATGGTAAAGACAGTTAATGCCTAGTAAAGTGGCCTATCTATCTATAAATAAAAGTCTATATCCTTGGAAAAGAGGAAAGACTATAAGTTCTCATGGTGACATAATAAAGTGAGGTCTGCTTCGGCCACATCGTAAAGGTGTGAGTATGTGCTTGCAAAAGAAAGTAATGAGACATACTCATTTGTGAAAAGAAAATTTGACCATATTAAAGAGGCACAATTACGAGTGGTTATGCTCGTGGATTCCATAATGGTAGGCATGGTACAAGAAACCTTATTCTATATATGCATAAAAGTTATCAAGCAAATAAGTCTCTTGAAAAAGGTCTACCAATAAAAAGAAATGTCTATGTGGACATTGTTTCACTTATTGAAGTGTAAAGAAAAAGAAGTTATTGCCTAGATCCAAATTCAAGGATGTCCAAACTTTTAAAAGACACGGTCTAGTGTTAATGACCGGTTACTCAAGGTACTTGGGAGAAACTAGGTGGAATGGGATGCCTAGTGACATGTGCTATGCCAACGTATGAGTAATCGAAAAGAGTTGGCCAAGAAAGGTTGAGATTGTCTCATCCAAAAGAATTTCTCGATTGAGTCAACGGTCAAGAAGTAAAAGGTCTCCTCCAAAAGTAGGGGACAACTAGGCTTGCCTTCTTTATTAATACAAATGTAGGGTTCAAAAAGTAAGGGCTGGCTTTCATAAAATGGGGAGGGGGAGTAGGTTACTAAAAGTAGGGGGAGCTCCATCATTTTTAGCCCCCATCATTCTCGTGGGTCAAAGGTACTAAAAGGTAATAGAGCAATCTTATTTGGGAATTGTGTTTGAAAGGAGGTTATCTGTAAGATTGGTTCTAATTAGTGTACACAAGTGTGCACTAGAAAAGGGTGGATGGTAACTACAGGTAAAGCTTCTAAGTGATCATGACACTCGAGAAGTAAAAAAGAGCAATGAAAAGTCATTAACTGCATACAAACCTCTTACCAAGGAAGTATAGCTCCTCTGGAGTACGGATAGGGAGACACAATCCATGGAGCCCCATCTCCTGAGCTGAGAGCAAATTGCTCATGGCCTTAGCGACAAATAAGAAGAGGTATGGTGCCAGAGGACAGCCCTGCCGAATTGAGCGAGAGGGAAAAAGACTTAGAGGCCTGAAACACCATGGATCCACTCCACTAGGAACCCCATCTGGTACATCGTGCCCTCCAAAAAACTCCAATCAACTCTATCATAAGCTTTCTCAAAATCCAGGAGCATAATGAGGTCATGTTGCTCGCTTCCCAAGAAGTGAAGATGATGTCCAGAATGCTCCGATCCTAAACAAAATTTGTCTAAGTGTCATGGATCAAGTTGGGAGGAAAGGCCGAAATCTCCAGCTGCCAAAATCTTGTAGGCGGTCTCAAGGAGGGTGATGGGTCTCCATTGCCGGATCTCCAATTTGTCACCACCCTCCTTAGGAATCAAGTAAATCAACCCCTTAGAGAGCCTCTCCAACATGGCCCCTAGGCTCTTTGGCATGGGACCTCTAGTCATAATCTCATTAAAGGCTGCCTTCCATGAGATCCTAGTGGCGAAGAAAGAAGGAAACTGGAAGCCCATCCGCCCCCAGGCATTTTCCCCTGGGAAGGGCCATCAAGGCCTCCACCATCTCCTCTGCTATGAAGGGAGTCAACAAGAAGGTCCGGAGAGCAGGGGAAACCACCTCTCGTGTGTCACTAGACCCTCTCTCGCGTGTCTACCACCTATGAGGATGATGCGACACCCATGAGGAGAGATCTAAAAAATCCATGGCAATGGCTCTCACATGGGGGAGGTGGGGCAAATATGATAGCTCTATCCTAGCCACACAACCTACGAAGACCATCTCTCTGCCTATGAGGGCCTACAATCTCAAAGAAGTCCCCAATGACTCTCTCTCCGGCCTGGATCCAAAAGAAAGCTCTAGAATGGTATCTATACTCCACCCTCCTCTCCTTGATGGATATGATCTCTGTACAAGCGACACCAAGCTGACTCTCAATCCACAGACTATCATAGGAACTCTCTTGCAGACGCTGGAGAGAAGCAAGACCCTCCAAATGCTCCTCTCCGGCTCACAAAATCCTTCCAATCTACTGTGTGCTGCCCCCTGCAAAAAGCTATTGATCTCATGCATCCAAGGTGCACGCCGCAAAACCAGAGATAAAATCCAATCCCTCTCATATCTGCTCTATCCTGCTGCAAATCTCAAGGTCCTTAATGAGGTTGTCCAAAATCCTAGTGCTCCCATGCATATCTTGCCCCAAGGGTCCTCCAAGGACAAAATAACCAGAGCGTGTTCAGAGAAAGTGGTGCTTGCCAAGATACCAATCATGCCCCTGGGATCACAAGTCCACTCATTCACATAGAATCTATCAAGTCGAGAGAGGTTAGGGCTAGTGCTCTTCGTATCAGACCGCAAGAAACACAAGCTCCCGAGGCTATGCCCAAACTCTGGCAGGTGCTAAGGGTCATGTCCCCTGAGTGCTAGGATCAACTCCTCTCAAGCAGAGTACTCTGCGCCTAAGGCTGTAGACATGCCTCCTCTGAGTCTAACTCAATCATGTTAAAGTCTCCACCCATGCACCAAAAGTCACCCTGAGGAAGGGACTGGCAAACTCTACTCCAAAAGGTGACTCTACCTGCTGTGACGTTTGGGGCAAAAACGTTAAAGAAACCCACAAAGTCCTCTCCAATCCTAATGGTAACCCACTAAGCTCACCCAATGACTAACAAGAGCTGCTCATTGACAGAAATACAAGCTCCCCCTTACGTCTCGTAGGGACCAAAAGGTGTGACTCCTACCTTGTAAAATCTTCTCACGACATGTACACCCCTCAAAAAGAGGGTACGCCCCTCAAAAAGACGGTGCTCCTAGAGAAAAAGAATGTCGACGGATCCCCCAACTTTAGTTCTATGGAGCTCTCCTCTAAGGACGCCTCGCCTTAGAAAGCACAGACCCCCCCAAACCCTGTATGTTCTATGAGGCTATCCGCATATCAATCTCTATGTGGGATGCAAAACTATTAGAACTGCCCTCCACTCGAAGAGTCTTGGATTAGATAGCTTTTATGGAGTTTCAACATGACAAAAACTAGTCAAGGAATCTGTACTCTATAATGGATTTGGGAATAGAGTACCTACTAATCAAAAGCTTGTTATTCTGATGATAATTCTTGTTTTGCATGACTTTGTACCTTCTATGTTCAAAGAGTCCACAAAGCCCTCATCCTTCCATTGATTGTGGTATAACAATGCAATAGCTTTAGGGATTGTGAAGAAGCAGCATCTTGACTCCTTGAAATTCTCCTCCTTGACATGCATAAACAAGAAGAATAGACATGGCTCCTTTTGTATAAGAAGAAGAGACATGGCTCCTTTTGTATAAGAAGAAGAATCATATCTTCTTCTTCTACATAAGACAAAGATTTAAAAAGAAATCAGCATGGCCAATGCGGCAAAGGGATACACCATAGAAAAGCTCCAGTAAATTCAATAAATAGACAAACTGGTGTGAGGCTAGCCAATGCAACTTGTACGTTGCTACTTGGATGTTTAAAACAAGGTTAGTGCTTTGCAAAGGATGCCATACATGTTCTTGGCACCAATTTAAGCATAACACAAAAAGAATGGATTGTAAACATAGAGCACTCCCCCACTATCGTTATTAAGCATGCCCTGTGAACTTACAATTAAAACTCTACATTTATTCAACAAAGCAAGCAGATCTCAAGTCCAATCAGACAAATGGCACTTATTACAGGGTGATAGAAAGCCATATAAAAGTCAAGATTGTTAAGGCACATCTGCATACAGTGAATCATCCTAGCAATTTGATTCTATGAATGCCATGCCATCATGTGCTAGAACGTGCTTCAGAAAGTTTCATGCAGATCAATCCAGGACTATACAGAATCTGGAATCAGTATGGAACAACCGGTGGTCTTCCTTGCTTCAAGGTCAATATGGGCCTGTGCAGCTTGAGAAAGAGGATATTTGTGGTTCACACGAACTTTCAGTACTCCAGCGGCCACATTTTCCAAAACCTCTCCAGCAGTTGCAAGCAGTTCATCTCGAGTTGCTGTATAGTGCATCATGGATGGCCTTGTTAGGAATAAGGACTTCGGCTGAAGAGCAGACACGGATACTGGGTCGGGAATGCCGGATGATTGCCCGAAGCTCACCATATACCCACGATAAGCAAGGCAATCTAATGATCCCTGAGAAAATAGTAGTGTACACATTTAAAAACCGAGTAAAATAAGGTTCTCACAGGAATAACTCAAGGCATGTTTCTCATACATGTGTATGCATGCATGCCTGCATCCATGCCGCATGCATGCATGCATGCCTACAGACATCCATACCTATCTACCTCAACCACCTATCTCCCTGCCTACCATCATGCCTCTATGCCTACCTACAGACTTGTCCACACATGTACATTGCATATAGACATACATACATATACCTAGATGAATCCAGGAGCATGCCCAAATTCACCTTATAAGAAAGTGCAATTTATAACCTCATGGTAGACATCCACAAGACAATAAACCATCAACTCCATCATGCATAGTATGGACTAGATACTATGGCATCCCCACTAACACCATCACTGCCCAATAGTGGGTGTAGAACTTGGTATCAATATATGCTCCCACACCCCCCACGGGCGCGCGCGCGCACACACACACGAGCATACATTCATACAAAGGTTTGTACTGAGTTTCTGTCAAAGCTCTAGAGATGCAAGGCAGACTCAGCCATAATGAAGCCTAGCACTAAATAGAAAGAATTATTACAACAAAAAGGCATAGACATACATACATCCATACATGCAGGCATACATAAATATTGTTGTTTTAAGAAGAGCTATTGCATCTATTTTTCAAGAGCTTATTTTGATTAGGGCATAGTTTCATTTGTATGTATGAATGTATGCTGGATGCATGCATGTATGTACGGATGGATGTACACATGGTGCACGTATGTATGTATGCAGTGTGCACATAGGACAAGGGAAGAAACATTTGAGAGCAGCTTATGCTAACCTGAAACGTATCCTTTCCAACCGAATCATAAACAACCTGCACACCCTCTCCATTAGTTATTTCTTTCACACGATCCACAAAGTTTTCATCTTTGTACAGGATGGTGTGGTGGCAGCCATCTTCAAGTGCTTGGGTTGCCTTTTCTTTGGTGGACACAGTACCAATGACAATTGCACCGAGGGCACGTCCCCATTGACAAAGAAGAGAACCCACTCCACCTGCAGCAGCGTGCACGAGTATTGTGTGACCTGGCTGCACCTGCAAAATCCAAGTTCTAAGCTGAAAAGGTTCTACATGTGTTAGGACACCACTTCAAAAGTCTTGAAAACCATTCTCGGACCTCATGTTTGGCTTTAACTACATTGCCTGTCCTTCAGAGCTCAAATCTCAGACCCTTATAGAAGCCTAGCCTATACTAGCTAAATCTTGATTGACACTAAAGCTGTGTTTCTCTTAAGACACTACTTTACGAATTAGCAGAGTGCCCAAAATGTCTACAAAATCAAACTTCGCATCTTTCAATGCAGGCAGCTTGCGGGTTATGCATGCACCAGTATGCAGGCAGCTTGTAGTTATGCATGTACTGGCACGTCCGTCTTGCGGTTGCATGCATTCTCAAGTCTTATGCGCTTCAAGAGGATTATCCAACTTTGCAAGTGTCAAGTCAATTGTCCTTCCACATAGCAGAGATAGGTGCATGTGTGAGCTTGCTGCAGAGAATCGAGGTAGGCCTGTGCACGTTTGCAAGCAGGCAGATACACATTGGAGTGTGTGTGTGTGTGTGTGTGTGTGTTGGGGGGGGGGGGACCACTAGATTTTGCAAACGTTTGCACACAGCAGAGATACATGCAGAGAATTGAGATAGGCCAGTGCAAGTGTGCAAGCAGATGGAAAGGTAGTCTGTGTTCACCAGGTGAGTGGGTTGTGTGGGGGCCGCAGAATGAAAAAACATTCATGTATGCATGCCAAGACCAGAATTCTAGTCAATGGAAAAAACAGATATGTTCAAGGAGCTTGCCCGGAAGCAACGACGTAGTAGAAATTGAGCAGTCATGCCTTTCAACATGATAGCAGCAGCAGTGACAAAATCAACAGATGGAGGTAGAGGTACAACACTGCTTGCTGCAAGAATTTGTTCCTCTGTGTAAGACCCCATTGGCCTACCGGCGTACGCAACCCTATCACCGACTTTTCTACCTGTCAGTCCAGGCCCGACTGCAGTAACCACTCCAGCTGCCTCCATTCCTGAGCATGATAATGTAATTTAACTTGTTTCCCTCTACTCTTCGATTGCATACACATAAAATGAAAATGCTATTTGTTTGCAGCAATGAGACCGCTATATGGAACCATGTGTGAAATAGAACTAGCTTTTCACATACCAAGTGTGAGGGGAAGTTCAGCCTTATAAAGCCCTGTGCGAAAATATACATCGATAAAGTTTACACCAATAGCACTGTGCTTCACACGAACTTCCCCCTCTCCAGGCTCGCCAACCTCCATATCCTCGAATTTGAGCACCTACCATCAATCAAAAAACAAATGACAAAACGTATCTAGATTCAAACATTCTTTAAAGCATAAAACTTAAAAAACAAGAAACTCACACTGAAACCATCTTCCAGACTGCTCAGTTGAAATGCCGTCATGCAGGTGCATACTCAAGTTTATTAAGCACAATTCACAGCAAATGAACGTGACTATGAGCTCCGGAAAGTCTCACATCAAAAGGCCCTGATGTGAACCCTGTCAAAGGGGAGGAAAGACGGCCATCGAGTGAACAGTGATTTCTTTCACATGGTGCCGGCGTAACACCCTGTATGCTGAAGGTCCAAAATGGTCAAGCTTAGTCTGGAACCTCCTTGATGGAAAATCTAGTCATTGCTCAAGTCTTCAGGGTGGTCCAAATAATGCTCTTGGTTGCTTGTGGCAGTGCCTGAAGTGCCAGTTGGAGCTGAAATCGGTGCAAAACTTGCTCCACCTTGCAGTTGATGCTGGCCATCAATTCCAACCACCAGTTCGATAACTGCTCTTGCATGAAGCTAGAAATGAGAGAAAAAGCCTCATCTCATTGCTCCAAAGTCAACGCAAGAAATATAGAAAAGAAAAACAATTTAGCACCTTAAATTGTTGTTCCCAACTGAAGTGCCGCTGTAATAGGGTTGACCCAGAAGATCATCATTTATCAGAAAGCTACTAACATTGCAAAAGGAGCATGGATGCATATTCGAGTTCTATGTAAGTGTGCCGTGCGCTTTGTACTCCACACTATGGTTGCGCTTTGTACTCCACACTATGGTCCAAAAGATGGGGCAGTCTCCCCTTTCTTTAATCCAAAAGGTAGAATTGCTTACAAAGCTCTGTAGGTACTGGGTGAAACTTATCGCACGGAATCCCAGATTTTTGATAAACAGAACCAAAAGCAACAGCTCGATGTTGATGCCAAAACTCTATGCAACTCTTTTGTGAACAATCTCGTGGCCTAGACTGAGGAGCATCTACACGAACTACACAAGATGCTCTAATATATCTCCCCGCTAACCTAACTTGGGGACTAGGAGCACCTTGTCTTCGTAGTTCTGCTTTTTCTCAGGCAGCACATACACATGTAGCCTGAGTATGAGGCAGAGATCTTCAAATCAATGGCGATCTTCGCCCAAATCATGACCAACTAGATGACAGCTGTGCATCCTGACGATGGGAGCCTCCCACAAGCCCAATCAGCTCCCACGTATGGTCTGCAATCAGCCATACAGTCAGCTTTAGCCCTCCCTCTCTCTGCCTTGAGATCAACACACAGCCAAGCACACGGCCAAGAAGCGCTGTTTGGAAGCTGTGTGCTGCCTCAAGATGCATCTACAGGCTGAAAACCCCTAGAGAGCTGAGCGCTAGCCAAAAACCACCCCTTTTGCTTAGGCACACAGCTCACTTCTACAGCTTTCTAGTCATTTTTTGGGTAAAAATATTCTCTAAGTGGCCCTCTGCCCTCTGTGTCGCCATTTGACCACCCAAATGGTCCTTTGCAATCTCGTGCCATTTTACAAGGGCCAAGCCACCTTCCTACCACCCGTATTGAGACCCATGTGTGGATCCTAGTGTCCGGAATCCTAGTTTTTGTGCCCGTTTTGTGGCCAATACGTAGATCCAAGTGCCCGGGATCCCAGTTGCATGCATTCCGATGAGCAAGCCATGTGCCCAAATGTCAATCTCTCTAATTACTCTTGATTAGTCTTTAATCATTGAAAGGACACCAGTGAAGGGTCTCACCTTGTCACATGGTGTCATGTGCAAAGAGTGTATCTACCGTGTGCTACACGCACACAAGACTAGCTTCGAGGCTTGGGGAAGCTTGGAGCTAGGTAGACTGATTGGCAAGCTGGGTTAGGGATAGACTAACGGGCGAGCACCCAAGTATGGACGGGTGGGCATCCAAGTGTGGACGCCCGGTGACCGGCCAAGAGCCTATAAAAGGGTGGCCAAGGTTAGTCAATAGTTCATAGAGTCTCACGTGTGCAGCCAAGGCCGGCAGAAGTCTCGAGGCCCGCGAGGGTAGCTTCGTGGCGGTATGGGACGTCACGAGGTAGAGATTGGTCGGTACGTCCAACTAGTTAGCTCAGCTCGTGGCTCGGTGGGGACAGCCAAGACTTGTGGGTTTGCCCACAGCTGTCAAGGTTGGGAGGTGAGTCAGGCCTGCACCCCCTTCACGTTGCTTGGCTTTGTTTTGCAAGTTTCGAGTCTTGTATCAGGAGCGTTCTACGAGGTGATCCGAAGGAGATTTGACAGTGGTATCAGAGCAAGCCTCCAGAACGAGCAAGTCGGTAGGTAGAGAAAAAGAGGTCAAAGAAAAGGTATGAATTCGAGAAGACTGCTGTTTTTTCGTGCACACTGCTGTTTTTTCAGATTTCAGCATGTTATTTTTGCATCATTGGAACCCATGTAGGGGATTTTGGTCTTGTAAAGGGGTTGTCTTGTTAAACAAGAAGAAGAGTGGTTGACAAGGACAGAAATATAAGATGTCGGCTGTGTAAACAGCATGAGAAAGAGAGAGAAGAGTCGAAGAGTTGAAGGCTGTGTGAACAACGTGAGAAAGAGAGATGAGGCGTCAGTCCTTGTGAGGCGATGATCTCCACAAACCAACCAGCCACACAGGCGTGCAGTTAAAGGCAGCGCTACCAATGTAATTTTAGCCTTCGTTTTTTTTTAAAAAAAAAAACATGCCTTGCTTTTCGTTTTTTGAACCTTTGTTAAGGGGTTTTAGAAAAAACAACTATTCAAAAGCGTGTTTTTTTTTAAAGCATGTGTTTTTTTTTTTTTAACTTCTATGCGACTAGTTTTGCCTAGCGTATGTGTTTTTTTAAGTGTTTTTTTTTACCAAGCTTTATGGGTGTTTTTAAAATAAATAAAAAGCCCTAAAGCATGGTTTTTTTATTTTTTTATTTTTTAAAAACACAAAAGCAACGCATAAAAAACACATGCTTTTGGAGAGGCCTATAAAATTCGCCTAAAGTGGGCTTCTTGCCACACTCCTCCTCGTACTCTCTAGCACTCTTCTTTGTTCAAAGCCAAGCTTTTCTCTCATCTTGCCCTCTTCAAGATGTCAACCCAAGAATCCGAGATGGAACCCATTCCCGAACGTGAAGACCTGCTGGCTACCACCAATGGCGATCTTTTCAACGATTTTGTATCAAAATCTGATTTTCAAGAGTTTAAAGTTGCTTTCGAAGCTTCTTTCTCGGAATGTCAGGCACAAGTCGCCGCGCAGATGTAGGCTTTACAGAATTCCATCTCTTTATTGACCACTACGACCCTATCTACTCTCTCGGGTATGGATACCTTGGCATCTGCTTTAGGCCCCAACATTACTCCAGAACAGTTTGGGGGTAAGCAAAAGCAGCGTACCAAGGAGATAGTGGACACATGGCTACATAAGTGGCAGGTCCTGTCTCTCCATGAGACAACTTAGTAGGCAAAGCTCTTCTATTTGCAGACCTGTCACCCCCTCCATGGGATACATGCCTTGAATACATGTGACCATCATGCCCTCCATGAGCACTAGCATACATATACCTGTCACCCTTTGTGCCTTGTGGAGAAGATGCATGACGAGAGGTGGCTGTCACCTCTTCCCTTTGCATAAATGACCTCAACCTTTGAGATGCGGGATCTCCATGCTTCAAGCGAGGTGGATTTCTGAATTTCAGCTCTCCATCTTCCCCCTCCTTGATGTCACCTTTGCGGAGGAGGTAGGAAAGTGCCAACTCTCTTGGCTTCTTGCCCACTTCTCGTGCCATGGACTCAAAAGTCATGTCCACCATTGCATCGGCTTTCCTTGCTTCAATGGCACTTTGCACATGGGGAACTTCGTGCAAAAATTTCAACTCTTGCTCTTGTGCCTGCAAAAGCTTTCTCATATGCTCCAATTCAGCCCTCATTGCATCAGACTCTTCTTCTTGCATAACTGTCTTTCCACGAGACAGTTGTCCCCTCGAATCACTATCATTCACCCTCTCAAGGGGCTTGTGCCTTCCCTGCAAAGCATCAAAACCACGCGAGGCACTTGATGGGCCCCTCGAATTAGGCACTTCCAAAGGGTTGCCTTGGCTGTCCATTATGTTAAGTGTGCTAGAAGCGGGGTGTCCAATACACAGGTTCGTTTCCCCACTAAGAAGAGGGAAATAACCGTGCTCTGATACCAATGAAACCGATCCCGTCAAGTGGGAATAGACTCCGTTGGACACCCACACGCGTAATGGCACAACTTAAATATCACAATATGAATGGACAACTCAATAACAACTGAAAACTGAAATGAAATGAAATGATGATCAATGGACACCAGCACTGGAGCCGGAACGGGCCGACCCCCCCTCAATATATAAATATTATTGGGAGTATTTAAGTGATACAATGCTCCATGGGTTCAATGAACCAGATGATGTCCATGTACAACTGAAAATGAATATAGTTACCAAACAAGAGTCTTGAAGTAGACGTTCGAAGGAGAGCGATCCACTTGAAGAAGTCTAGTCTCTACGGTCCCGTGCCTTCACTGGAATCCGCAGAGAGCGCCCCACTGGTGTTCCAAGATCACGCACAAACAGGCGCTCCCGTACTAACGCCTGGCTCTCCCGATCTCAGCACCCATGGACCGTGGTTCTCTAGAAGCTTGGACTACCCGGCACCGAATGGGTGTTAGCAGCAGAGAGTATCTGTATGAAAGAAGAAGTCTCTATTACTGCTGTTGTAGCCAGCTTGATAGATAGAGGATGGTTCGCCAGCAGCTGCCCGATAGTATGGGGTAACTAGGGTCGCCTATAGAGTATTCTGCCTGTGCATAAGCTGGAGAGAAGGCCTATGTGTACAGCCGCCTGCAAGGTAAGAGTGAGGAGAACCTGTGCAGCCATCTGTGAGCAGTCGCCTGTGCGCAGCCGCTTGCAAGATGAGGATGGTGACTTGTGCGTAGCCGCCTGCAGAGCAAAATGAAGAGAGACCTCTGCGCAAGAGCAAGCAGAGTCGCCTGTGGGCCAGCGTCGAATCCCAGAAGGTGGTCAGGCACAACTGCCTATATACAAGAGGAGTATCACGCCTGATTTGCATGGAGGGGCACACGACGAACAACTCGCCGGCCCACCTGAATCACATGGAGGCGGCCAGTTCCAAAGTCCCAAGGGAGGGTGGGTAGGTGGCCATGCACCCACCCCCACACACATGATTAAGTGAGGGGTTCCCTCCCCACCATGGCCCATACGTGGGTGCCCATAATGGGTGCCCACCCTACCAAGGGCACTATGAGATATTGGGGAGGGTGCCCACTCATTAATGAGTGTGAACCTGCAACCTTATAAAAACAAAGGTTAAAAAGAATGCTATAAAATAAACAAATGCAATACACTTACCACCTGTTCACACGCAACAAAACTCGTCAGAAGACAGAGCAAACTTCACGACTCACTGGCAAGCGTCCCCGCTCAGTAAGTGGCACGTCAAACAGGCAAACACAAGAATACAAGTCACGCGAAGACAGTTCCAGGCATGCAAACATTAATGCATGTGCAAATAGTATCATGGACATATCTCCCGTTCATAGAACAAGTACTAAACATTTTTGTCGGGCACAATGATGGCACGACAGAAAACATAAATCCCGGTCTTCCTATGGAGTGACAATCCCATAGGCACGAGCCTCCCTATGGAGTGACAGTCCCATAGGCAAAACACGGCACATATACCGGCTCTTCCATGGCGTGACAATCCCATGGATAGAACACATTCCAGGTGTCAAATCCCCACGGATCCCCTCGTGATCGATCTTGGTTCGAAACTCGAATCCTGCAAACAAACGAACAAACAAACAAGCAAGGGGGTGCAGGCCTGACTCACCTCCCAACCATGACAGCCGTGGGCAAGCCCACAGTCTTGGCTGTCCCCACACCGAGCCACGAGCTGAGCTAACTAGGTTGACGTACCGACCAATCTCCTCCTCGCAACGTCCCATACCGCCGCGAAGCTGCCCTCGCGGGCCTCGAGACTGCTGCCGGCCTCGGTTGCATAAAGCAGGTGCACGTCTGCACTAGATCCAGGCTCCAAGACCATAGCGCTCTCACAAACTCGCGAGACTCTCTATCATACAATAACTAACCTTGGCCACCCTTTTATAGGCTCTTGGCCGGTCATCGGGCGTCCACACTTGGCCGCCCGCCCGTCCATACTTGGGTGCCCGCCCGTTAGTATATCCCTAACTCAGCTCGTCAATCAACCTGCCTAGTTCCAAGCTTCCCCAAGCCTCAAAACTAGTCTTGCATGCGTATAGCACACGGTAGATACCCACTGTGCACATGACACCAGGTCATACACGGGTGGCACCAGTCTGGCTCCCGTCCATACAACACCATCCTGCTAACACATGGGTGGCACCAGTCTGGCTCCCGTCCATGTTATGCAAAATACTGGCCCCTTCACATGAGACACCGGCCTGGCCTCAAGTGAACGAGACACAAATCTGGAGATGGACCAAATGGTTGGCCAATTGGTGACACCAGGAAGGCCTTGGCTGTGCCCACCAGCCATGGGATGGCCATGGAAGGGCTATAGGACAGCCCTAGGGCTCCTGGACAGGCAGCCGACAGGGTACACAGCCCTAGAGGGCTGTAAGCCAGGTGTGGGGCAGCCCACACAAGCTCCCCAGCAGCCAGATCTGAGGCACCTGATGGCCAGCAGTGGTTTTTGGGTCATGCGCAGTTTTTTACAGCATTTAATGCTGAATATTCTAGTCGTGGAGCAATTTTCAGGCAGCCGACTGCTGTAAACCAGCCGACTGGCTTCCTTGAAGGGTATAAATACCCAAGACATAAATCAGTTCATTTATCTCATATTTCACCAAGTGCTGAAGCTGATCAAAGGGCCAGGACAGCCAAGGATAAGATAACGCAGAAGGGGTGAAGGATTGAAGGTCAAGGGTAGAGATCTATCTTAGCCAAGAAGGTTCAGGTTCAGTCTTTTATTTCAGTTTTGCATCATTCTAATAAAAGCAAATACACCATTCGTGGTGGGGGCCCTACAGAGGGTATTCGGGACCCAATACTGTGTCCTCTTCTCTCTCTCTCTCTCTCTCTCTCTCCCTCTCTCTTTTTCTGCACATCTATATTCAGTTTTGTGCATTAATTTCGTCGCGACAAGTGTGCTGTTTTTCTGAGCATTGAAGTTATCGATCTTCCCCGAAGCTTCCGCATGTTACACCCAACAACAAGGCAATGGTTCTACTTGGTTGCGTTCCTCCCAGTGGCGATCCACTGGTCAAGTTGCTCAAGCCCCACCTTCCCAGTCAATTTCTTTCACCACCCTTGAAGAGATGTCTGACTGGTCGGTCTTCCCTTACACCTCATCCCGGGCCCTCGGCCAATATCACTCAGGTCACATTTAAGGTTGATTCTAGCCACTCCTCCATAAAGAAGAAGAAACAAAGGCCTAAACAAGGCCATCCGCAAGGGAAAGCCTCTGCCTTCATTTAGATCTGTCAGTTACCTGACAATCCTTCTGTGCCCATCATTGAGGCCCATCCAACTCTTCCTTGTGGTCATCCTGTCACTTGGGTAGTTGACAATGGAGCTACTCACATATGGCACACAATGCTGACATTTTCATCTCTTAGCGTCCCGTTAAGGGAGAAGTTCGATGTGGCAACAACACAATGATGCCCATGAAATCCATTGGCACCATCTTATTTGACACTAACACTGGCCCCAACCAGGCTACCTTGGACAATGTCACACACCCCCTCTCTGACCTAAAAGGGATCATGAGAGACGATGAAGGAAAAAAACAACTTTGGTTGTTGAAGATGAGGATTCATGTGATTTGAGACCGGAGTAGAGGCTTCTGGGATTGGGAAGTACTAGAAGAATGCCACGATGCAAGAGGTTTTTGTAACTTGGTTGAACACAATGCTAATCAATACACTTAAATACACTAAGATTTGAAGGACACTTGCTCATATACAAGAAGTAAATTGCTGAATCGACAAGAGACACACAATGAGCCGGAACGGCCGACCCCTCCTTTGAGTAAATTGTATTACTATTGGAGAAATTCAATACATAGCTTCACGAGCATCCATTGCCAAATCCTCCATGCCAATGCATATGAAATTCAGCATTTAGAAAACAATGGTATGTCGATGTAGATCACCAAGGAGCTGCCTTGATGCCCAGCCCGACTTCAGTGCCCATATTCTCTACCATTGGCTCTATGTTCTACCAAGCAAGGTTGCAACATCTTCAAGAGCACATAGGACAAGAGAAATACTACACAGGGCGGCTAAACAAGGAGTCCTGCCCTTCTATTGAGTAAGTAATGACAACACATTGTCCAATTAGCTTACCAGTCTTCATAGAAGTTGTTGTCAGAATATGCAGCGGAAATGATATCCAAACTTGGGTAGACAAGAGCAAGTAGACTGCAGAAAATAATCAGCACAAGAAACACAGAGAGATGTGTGTAAACTCTTCTCTATACACAAGATCCCGGAGATACTGAATGAGAAAGTGGAGGAGGATGGGGGGCAATATATACAAGCCCATGAGGGCAGTCGGCCAGCTCTAGAAGAGGCCCACGACTGGACAAAATCCCACGACTGCTGAATATAGCAGTCGGCCAGCATCTGATGCCCCACGCCTGGACAGAACAAGTCGGCCAGCACTCAGACAGCCCATGACTGATACAGATGCAGTCGGCCAGCTTTAGAGTGCTCCTGGCATCAACTGGCAGCCCTCCAGCCACTAGAAAAAAATGGGAAAAATAGGGAAAAAATACGGGGAGTGTGGAAAAATGATATACGGGCGGGCACACCCACAACAGAGGCCCTGGTGTATAAAACTGGACAGGAGATGACTTCTAACACCCCCTCTCAGCTCCTGGCTGTGTAACCAACCACTGGGAGCTGGGGTGCCGCCTGAGCAAATCCTGAGAGCGACTTCGTGAAGAGGTCCACCGTACTGTCCTCCGTCGAACAGAACTCCAGCAAGATGTCATCAGCAACGATCTGTTCACGAACAAAGTGCCTCTGGATGACCATGGGTTCCTCCAATGGAAGCCCAAACCTGCCATGCAACCTCCTCCTGTGGCTCCGTAGAACTGCTCCTGGGCCTGAAGTAGATCCCCTCGTGTCCGGATCTCCTCCCCAAACCGAGTCACTCCAACCGCGGAGTCTGACTCCATCCAACAATCCCCCTCCTGTGTACAAGAGTCCATGATCCTTCGCATGTCGCAGAAACCATAGGAAACGCAATCCTGCCTCCCAAAGAGACATCTGCAACCAAGAGCCCAACTGCCTCATCAGGAAGCTCCCGTCCAAACTGGTGTCCATCAACCAGATCCATGAACCATACAGCTTCTGAATCTCAGAGACATCACACTGCTCACAAGGATCAACACCTGTTACGGTGCACAAGCAAGTCCTGGAAACCTTCTGAAGACCACGCAAGGCCTTCTGAAACCTGTCAACCACCCCCTCTGAATCCGGAACCACAAAGCCTGGAGAAACCACCTCCTTCTGCAAATAAGCACCTGTCACCTGCCTGGCTTTCCGAAAGGTCCCCGTGGAAAGAACATCCTCAACTACTGGAAGTTCTATGTCCCGAACACAACGAGACATCAGAGCATAAGTGACCTGTTCAGCTTCCTCTGACTCACGAACACAAGAACTACCAACATCAGTACTGGAAAGTTCCTGCCAACTGCTGCCATCTACTGGCAAGCTATCCACCACCTGGTCACGGAAAGCCCGCTCCTGCAACGTATCCACACCTGAGTAGCCATTACCACACTGCCACTCATTCCAATCCTGAGGACCTGGGAGAGAGAGTGCTGAAAGCCTGTAAACTCCATTCTCCACTCCACCTTCCCAAACCATTTGGCCTGTTGCTTTGTCCCGGAGAGCAACAAAATGCTCATCAAACTCCACCCGTACGCCAGTCTTGCAAACCTGATGCACTGACAACAGATGAAAACCGAGTGCCGGAACATACAACACCTCGGAGGAATGCTTCCCCCCTCTGCCATCGGGAACTATCTCCATCCTGCCCTCACTGTGAACTGGGATAGTGGACGTATCCCCAGTAAGAATATGACCAGAACACCTGCAGAGATCCTGTAAACCGGAACGGGAAGGAGTCATGTGCCTGGAAGCACCACTATCGAGAATCCACTCCCGAGTATCCGTTGCGGAGAGTCCTCCAATCTCCTCCCTGCCTGAAGAAAATGAAGCATCGGTGTCCATCACCTCCAGGTGCACAAAAGCCGGAGTCTTCATGATTGCTAAGGAGTCTTCACCCTTCTCGGTCTTCCGCTTGGGACACTGCCTCCAGTAGTGGCCTTTCTCGCCACAATCATTACAGGTCCTCTCTGCCTTTAGTTTCTCGCGGTCAGCGTCGGACATCTTCTCAGAAGACTTCTCCGATGAAGCCTTCCCCTTGCCCGAGTTACGGCCTTTCGACCGTTGGCCAGTAAAGGCCTCCGAACCTCCACCCTGAGGAGGGTTCGTGAATCGTTCCTCCTGGTCCAAGACCATTGGCACAAGCTCCTCCCAAGTAATGGTGCTGAGCCTGCCACTAGTGATCAACGAGGAATAGAAAGCAGAATACTGACCAGGCAAGTGGGAAAGTAACGTGATGGCCATATCTTCGGACGATATCTCTTTCCCAGCTTGAAGGACTTCCTGCTGAAGGGCCTGCAGCTTGTTAATGTGTTCCCGCATCGTCGAAGACTTTGCAGGGTTCATAACCCGCATCTGCACTTCCAAGGATATCCGCTTCATGGGTGACACCCTATTGTACAAAGAAGCCAAGTGCTCCCATATGCCTCTCGCCAGCGTCATGTGCTTCACATGGTTGATCACCTGTGGTGTGCAATTGAGGAATATAAACGACTGGACCCTGGCGTTGACACGGTCCCACATTTGTGCCTGTGCCTCTCGGTCCTTCCTCGTCGATAATAACTCCCCTTCCTCAGCTTCCGGCCTTGGCACCCCTTTGATAATAAAATCAGCAAGATCATATGACTCCAAAACTGACTCCATCATGACCTTCCAGATGCCGTAATTGGACCCGTCCAACTGCCGATCCACTGGGAACGTGGGGAGAGTCGGAATCTTCACGTGCTTCTCAGCCATCTCGAGTAAATCCGCCATCTCGGAGAGTAACCTGAAAGGGTGGGTGGGTGGGAAAAATCTGAAAATCAAAAAATATGCAAGTGGCTGTCCAGCCCCTCTGCCCGCCTTCCTCTTGCACCTTCACTTCCCGTTCAGCCCGAAACAGTCCACCGATCAGCAACCTGTTGCTCCCCCTCTTGCTCAGAAAAAACGCCCAAGATCTCCTAGAGCCTAGGGCTCTGATACCATGTCAGAATATGCAGCGGAAATGATATCCAAACTTGGGTAGACAAGAGCAAGTAGACTGCAGAAAATAATCAGCACAAGAAACACAGAGAGATGTGTGTAAACTCTTCTCTATACACAAGATCCCGGAGATACTGAATGAGAAAGTGGAGGAGGATGGGGGGCAATATATACAAGCCCATGAGGGCAGTCGGCCAGCTCTAGAAGAGGCCCACGACTGGACAAAATCCCACGACTGCTGAATATAGCAGTCGGCCAGCATCTGATGCCCCACGCCTGGACAGAACAAGTCGGCCAGCACTCAGACAGCCCACGACTGATACAGATGCAGTCGGCCAGCTTCAGAGTGCTCCTGGCATCAACTGGCAGCCCTCCAGCCACTAGAAAAAAATGGGAAAAATAGGGAAAAAATACGGGGAGTGTGGAAAAATGATATACGGGCGAGCACACCCACAACAGAGGCCCTGGTGTATAAAACTGGACAGGAGATGACTTCTAACAGTTGTTGCAAGCGGAAGCCTTCGCGTTGGAAGCTTTAGAAGTGTTGATATCTTCGATTTGCCGTAATCCTTCGCGACAAAAGTCTTCAAGAGGATGAAGGGAACCCTGGGAAAGCTTCCCCTATGGTTCAACTTGAGAAAGGAAGGCTGAAATTAGGGTTTTCAATAAAAAGACCAGAAATTACAGCAAAAATGAGAGCTGTTTTGCTGAATTTCAGTCATTGGGAGTGAGTAGGAGAGTGATTAGCACTTGGAAACACTCTTGGAAGCTTGGAAAACACCCTAGCAAGTTGGGTATGGCTATGGAGAGCTTGGAAATGGAGAAAAATGGTGGAAAAAAACAGAGTTTTCAGCCTCCAAAAATCCTCATGAAGAGAAAACACGAATTTCTCTTAATAAGTAAGTGAATTGGGGTCCAATCAGGTGAAGGGACATGGGGAGATGCCCATTTATGAGTAAAAAGGGAGGATCAGGTCCTGGACATTGAGTCTTGTCCGCCTCGAGACTTCAGTGAGTGTGAACTTGGAAGCGGTCATAATTTATAAGTGACTTTTGGGCACCCAAACTTTAATGAAGTGGGAACGCACTCACTTATAAATATTGGCTAAGTCCTAAGGGCTATTTGAGCCTAGATTGGGTAATACTTACCACCTGTTCACATGCCACACAACCATGCCAGCAGAGCAGACAGTTTCACACGCACGGTTCACGGGCGGGCGTCCCCTTACCCGGAACTACACATTGGTCAAGCAAGCATGAAAACAGCATGCAATTTCATTTGCAGGCAAGCACATAAAGATGCTATGCAATGCAGCATTGGCATGAGCAATTTCCGTTCATGAAACCATATAAGACCAGGCGTTTCCGGGCATGTACACAAAGGCACAAGTCCCAACGGAAAGCCAAGTCCTCCAGGCGTTTCCGCGCATGTACACAAAGGCACAAGTCCCAACGGAAAGCCAAGTCCTCCAGGCGTTTCCGCGCATGTACACAAAGGCACAAGTCCCAACGGAAAGCCAAGTTCTCCAGATATTCCGGGCATGATAACATCAAGTCCCAGCGGAATATCATATCCACCTATACAGCATGACACGTGTCAATCACATGCATAGGCACATTCCATAAGCCATGGACACCAATCCAATATGTACATAGTGTGAAAGCAAGAGTGAACCATTCGGGTGGCCAAATGGTGACATTCCCCCCCGCTTCTAAACAGTTGTCCGCAACTGAAATGCATCCAAATATGTCTGAAGCACATGCGGGCAATCTTTGAAGAACTCTTCATCTACCCATTTAGCATCAATGGAAAGATAGTTCTTAAACTTCACAAGGTAACGCCTCACAACTTTGCCTGCAGCAAGCTTGCGTTCCTTGTGATACACAATCTGCTCTGGCTGCAAGATCTCCTCAAGCTCATCCACTTCTGGTGGATCCTCAATGACCATTTCACTGGGCTCCGGCCCTACATACTTGCGAAGGAGACTCACATGAAAAGCATTGTGTATGTGCCAATGACTAGGTAATGCCAATTTGAAAGCCACTTCATTGATCTTCTCGATCACTCGAAAAGGCCCATAGTACCTGGTTGCAAGCTTAGGATATGCACCCTCTTTGCCAGGCCTCTTTGCAAGTTTTGCTTTCTCAAATTTCAGCAATACCCAATCATTCTCTTTAACATCCAATTGCCTTCTATGCTTGTCGGCAGCCTTTTTATGCTTGTCTTGTGACCTTGCAATGGCTGTCCGCACCTGTGCAAAAGCAATATCCAAGTCTCTTACATACTCATCAGCTGCAAATATCTCATCCTTTGTGCGAAGGATGGGTGGCAAAACCACCTTACCATAAACAATCTCAAACGGGGCCTTTCCCGTAGATGCATGTACTGTGTTATATGCAAATTCCACAAGCGGTAAGTACTTCTCCCAAGAAGACTTCTGATCCGCCACATAACATTTCAAGCCATCCTCATATGCTTCTCTGATAACTTAGTTTGAGTAAGAAAATACCTCAAACTCTGGTGATCTGTCTTCACAGTGAAATCAGCCCCAAGAAGATAGTGTTTCCATATAGTAAGTGCATGAATTACAGCCAAGAGCTCTTTCTCATATATGCCAAGAGATAGCTCCGTATCATGCAACCTACGACTCTCATAAGCCACGGCATGTCCCTCTTGATTAAGGACAGCCCCCTATGCAATTTCCAGATGCATCACATTCCACACAAAAAGGCTTTTGCAAATCCAGAACGATCAACACTGGACCATGAGTAGTTGCATCTTTCAATTTGAGGAATGCATCTCTCTCTACATTAGTCCATTTGAACACGGCCTTCTTCTTTGTCAAATCATGCAAAGGAGAAGCAATCCATGCAAAGGGTCGAATGAACCTGCGGTAGTAAGAGCATAATCCAAGAAAACTACGGATCTCATGCACGGAACTCAATTCGGGCCAATTTCAAATTGCATCAATCTTTGCAGGATCCATCCGCACTCCATCTTTGGACACAATATGCCCAAGATAATGTATCTCTGACAAGAAGAACTCACTCTTCTTTGCATTTATGAAGAGTTTATGCTTATAGAGCTCTTCAAAAACAATAGCCAAATGAGCTTTATGCTCTTCTTCGGTCTTCGAGAAGACTAGGATGTCATCAAAGAAGACACCTGTAAATTTCCTGTACCCACAGAATATGCGATCCATCATTCTATTGAATGTAGCCGGGGCATTTGTAAGACCAAAAGGCATAACAAGATACTCATAAAGCCCAAATGCTGTCCTGAAAGCAGTTTTGTGTACATCCTGAGGCACTACACGCACTTGATGATATCCACTCTTGAGATCAATTCGGCTAAAGCATGCCGATCCATCCAACTTGTCAAGGATGTCGTCTATGCGTGGAATCGGAAACCGATTCTTGATGGTAAGCTTATTCAAAGCTCTATAATCCACACACATACGAAAGGATCCATCCTTCTTTTGAACCAAGAGGACAGGTGAACAATATGGGGAAGAGGTTGGCTGAACCAAACCCTTCTCAAGAAGCTCATTTACTTGCTTCATGATCTCCTCTTTTTGGGATGCACTTACACGATAGGCTGGCCTATTAGGTGGTGAGCTACCCGGCACAAGATCAATGCGATGATCTTCCGGTCGTAGAGGTGGTAACTCATTTGGTAACTCATCAGCAAAACAATCATTGTGCTCTTGCAAAAATTTTAGCCTATCATTACAAAGAGTGTTTACATGTACATTATTATCCTCAACAAGATCTCGTACAAAAATCAAGTACGCAAAAATACTCTTTTTCATTACTTTCTTAATTTGTACATGAGATACAAGGGGAATGGTATCACCCTCTTCACCAGCATCAATTACATGTTCTCGGCCTTTATGCATGAAGGTGATCCTGTTAGTCTTGTAAGCCTTGCACGGATCAATACGTGTATGCCAAGGCTTTCCAAGCAATACATCACAGCCATTCAAAGGCGCCACAAGAAAATCCTCATGATCCACATAGCCTTGAATGTGTATGCGCAACTTGCCAAAAATAGGCATGACCTGCACTTCTCTACCAACAAAGGCAGCCCCTGCTTCAATTTGAGGACCCATGTCCTCCACTTCAATACCCAAAGCAGCTGCCATCTGAGTGGATATGAAATTCTCCGTTGCACAATCATCAAACATAAACAAAGCGGGCTGATTCTTGAGTTGTCCCCAAGCTTTGCATACAACCCTATCTTTGCTATCATGTGAAGTGTTGCCCTGCACATCCAGAACCATATGCACATTAGGCTTCGGCACATTAGCATTTTCAGCTTTATTCTTCTTATTTGGGCATGCTCTTGCCATGTGCTCAGTGCTGCCACAAGTAAAGCATTTGCCTTCACGCATATATTGCTCCTTCTCAGCACTAAGACCAAAGTTTGCCGGCTTATAAGGACGCTTTTTAGCAAACTTATTTTTAGCTTTTGGACCTGATTTGGCTTGGTTTTGGTCCCTTTTAGGTGGCTGTCCATCATTTTGCAGGTTTTGGACAGCCCTCTCTTTGCCTTGAAATGAGGGTTTAGCCTTATTGGATCAACTCAATTTGAGTTCCAATTGCTCAGTGGCGGTGGCGGCTGCGATTAATTGGTGTAAGGTATGACCAAGATACATTTGTAATCCCGCTTTGTACACGGGTTGCAATCCCGATTGAAACCTTCTCTTCCTTTCCGCCTCGGTGACATGCATAAATGGAGACACCTCCAAGAGCACTTTCCAAAACTTTTGTAGATATGCATTTACCGATTCCCCCCTCATTTTGCTTTACCCAATCCCACTTCATTGTTATCTCATTCAATGCATTGGGAGGCAAGAATTGAGCATAGAACCTCTCCTTGAACTCTTCCCATGATCTAACAGGATTCGGTGAGAGCTTCTCTGTGAGCCACCAATGGGCAGCAGTGCCTTTCATGAACATGCTTACATGCCGGATCATGGATTTCTGAGTGAAATCCTCATCACTGAAAGCAATATCAAACTGGGCAATAAAAGCAAGTGCCTTTGATGCATCATATTCCCCATGATATGTGTCAAACTTCACAGATTTGTCTCCGGCTTTAAAGTCACGAGACTTTGATGCATGTGTGTGCATCTCAACATGTTTTCCCCCATGTTTGTCCATTGGGACAGCCCCTGTAACTGGCATCATTTTTGGACCAAAAGGTGATGCATAAGGCATAGATACATGTGCCCTGTAAGCATGAGGCATGGCTGGCCCCTCAACATGCATTGATACATTTTCAGCCATAACTTCTCCCTCACGAGCACACTCGAAGGCATGAGTGGCATGAGAGATACGCGGAATACCTGCACCAACAGAAAATTGCAGCCCATGTTGCATGTGTTGTGCATGCACATTTTCAACCGGCAATGGCATTTGACATACATTTTGACCACTGCCATAAACATTGTATCCTTCACGGGCTACATGAGATATTCCTGCATGGCGTGAAGTCACTGATTGTTCCTCTCCCTTAGCACGGAGATTTATCCTCTTAGACATAAGTTCTTGTTCGGGCACTTGTGGGGATTGCAAGACATGTGGGATGGTTGCCTTTCCTGCATAGGCATTCTCGGTACGAGCCAAGTATGCACGTGCTGCATCCCTCGGTTGCATGTGCAACTCTTGAGCAATCATTGCCATTGCATGATCCATATAAGATTCAGCTTTCTTGGCCTTCAAACGGTCATGTACCAATGGATCCTCGCGGCGATAGAGATTCAATTCTTCTTGTCGGAGGGAGCTTGGGTCACATATGCCCGAACTCAATGAAACTTTGAACCGGGTGTCTCTTCAAAACTGCACTTCAGCGTTTTACTCCTTTCTTCTACTGGATTGATCGCCTACTTCAGGACTGCATTTCAACGTTCTTCTACACCGGCTGCTACTGTTGGAACAAGCCGCCTACAACAGGTGGAACCTTTCCCTGCTGCTACTGAGCTAGACGCCTACATTTGCAGTGATCTTCAACGTTTTTCTCACGAGTTGCTGCTGTTGGTACAGGCCGCATATATCTGCGTTTTCACTACAGCTTCCTTCTGCGTTTTTACATCAGTACCCATCAGGACATAAGCGCTTACATCTCAACCCTACATCAGGCATATATAGGTGCTTACATCAGGCTTACTTCGGGATTGTTATCTACGTTTTTTGGGACAGCAACCTTCTCTGCTCGTTCGGAGTCTCACATAGAGCTCCTGTACTGGACTTCATCAGTTATATACATATCACCATTGCATGCTGTGTGATTTGCTCTGCTCTTTCATATATTTGGTCCTTTGGTCTCGTTTGCCCTCACAATATCATCTCTAGAGGGTCTACATCACCTTTTTCATGCTTGTACTTGTCATTTTATAAGACCCTGCATTGGCATATTTAGCAGATATTATTTAGGCATTTTCTACCATTTTTTAGACATTTTATAGCATTTTATGCAACTGGACAACTGTCGGCCTGCTACAATTGGCTGACCAACTCTCTAGAGGGATACATAAGGGTTCTCACCCTTCCCCTCACTTTTCATCTCATTCTTGCATATCTGCAGCAACAGTCTCTTATGCTTGTAAGCACTTACGGGCTTCCCTCGTGCTCATTTTCAGCAATAATCGGCTGTTTCCAGCCTTCTACAATTTGTGCTTTGGGCCTACAACCTGTGATGCTCTTTCTTTCACGCACCCCCTCCTCTTCCTTTCTTTCTTTCAAAAGTTCCAAAACCCATCTTTGCTCTCTAATTAGCCTTTTACATAACAACTATTGTTTCTTAGTTGATACAATGTTGTCCAAGCATGATCGTTGATCCAATTCAGTCTACACATGCAAAAGAACAGTTTGGATAGATTGTCATCTATGAACGGTGCACAAGAGATACACGTTTCCATACGAGGCCCTAGGCACGTACTCATCCAATTTCCTTTGAGGAACATGGATATACACCATTCACACATAAACCCTAGTTCACTGAAAATTCAATTGAGGGCAAAACCTCAAGGAACAACACATATGCATATACACAAGCACATGCACATACATAGCAAGTACACAGCACATGTAGCTCATCTAGCATCAATAACCCAGTTGCAGATGCAAAAGTGCCAGAAATGCTTACCCCTCCATACCATCGAGTTATGAGGGTACTGAGGGACATACATATGTATACATACACACGCCCCATGCACACGTGTACGTGCACACATACACAGGCGCGCACATACATACGCCAGATCATTTGGCATCCCCATAGACTTGATGAAATCATTGTGCAAAAGAGTGTGGGAAATGGTTTACCTCAGGGCCACCCAGTTCATGAACGCGGACGGCTTTGCAGGTAACCATGGTTGCGCGCGGAGCCGAAAACCTTCTGTATTTGTTGTTGACAAGGAAGATAGCTTTCCTGGTGAACGAACAGCCCTTGAAAAGCGAAGACAGCAGCATGAGCCAACGTTTGCAAATGTAAGGGACTAGGGTGTGGTAATTAAGTAAATCTCCCTCTCTCTCCACACACGTGACAATGTGTGTGTTTTACTCCACACACGTGACTATATATGTGTGTGTTTTACTCCACATACGTGACTATATATGTGAGTGTGTGCTACGTTTGCAAACGTGTGGTAATCAACTAAATTTCCCTCTCTCCACACACGTGACAATACATATGTGTTTTACTCCACACACGTGACAATATATATGTGAGCGTGTGTTTTACATTGTAGAACATGCGCTACTTCTAAAGAGACTTCTTGCTCAAACAATAAAACTAGTTGTCTACTCTAGAACCGCGGCATTATTATTTGCGACTTCTAATGAGACTTTATTGCTCAAACAAAGTTCACGGCTCTTTCTTTTTAGGTATCTATTTTGTACTATTGCCTACTCAGTCTCTCTCTCTCTTAGGAGCTCCTAGTAACCTTACTTTTCCCCATAGTTGTTGTTTCAGTTTCAGTTAGTTGTTTTAGCTTTTCTTACACAGACATTGTATCAGATCCACCAATTCTTGTAACCTTTTTGGTCTCATAGGTCATTTTGGCCTTTTGAAGACGTTAATATATCATTTCATTTCTCTCTCTCTCTCTCTCTCTCTCTCTCTCTCTCTCTCTCTCTCTCTAAAGATACTCGAACAATGCCAATTAATCATTATCAAGGAAATTATAACATAACAAAAAAACAAAATCCAAATATACAAACCACAATGTAAGAACCACAAGGCTATTACTGAATCCAATTGCCCGAGCCATAATGAATTTTTCTGATTGCCCAAGCTATAATGACGTTTGCATCTCCGAGGGGAGTGGATCGCCAAAACATCACGTCCACATCAACACATAAAATGGAGGTCTTTTTCTTTCTCTCACATATGAACTACATGCAAAGAGAGAAGGATTAATACAATATCATGTCAAAGCACTCAAAATTTCAGAACCTACAATGGAAGAAACTACAAAAGGTTCGATGGGTGCTACAAAGAAATCATAAGATAAAGATAAAATCTTGAATTTAGTAAGCAATATCCAATCTCTTGATATAGAATATCCCTCTAATATAGTAGCATGTGTCTATAAGTCATCGTTATTGAGGGATATAGAATATCCCTCAAATATAGTAGCATGTGTCTATAAGTCATCGTTATAAGTTGTGAAAGTGCACTCTGTCCATTATAGGTGCCAAGGAATGTTGATGCCATAACTTTCAAATCTTGTATCCACAACTTCAACTGTTATAAGTTGTAAAAGTGCACTCTATCCATTATAAGTAGGTTCCAAGGAATGGTGATGCCATAACTTTCAAATCCTATATCCACAACTTTGACCATAGATATATCTTCCTTTTGCAAATAAATCTTCCTCTAGCAAATACCTTTAAAAAAGTGAAAAATAAAAATTTTAAATGTCAAAAAATGCATACGCATACTCATAACAAAAATTATTTGTAACAAAAAAAGTTTACCCATCTCTGCTAGCATCTAACATGATGCTAGCCACATGCTTGTTGGAAGATAAAGGTACACACCAGAACAATGAATCAAAGCCACAATGCTTTACCAAGTTGGTTCACTCATTGCACACAATCAGATCTAAAATGGCTCAAGATCCACAACGATTACCATGTAAAACATTAAAAAAAACTTTGTTTGATTGAGATTAGGCTATGCACTAATTAGACCTACCGAGTGCAGTTACCAATCATCACTGTGTAGTTCTTTACTACCTCCTCCAAATATTTTGACAAAGAAACCACAAATCATTAACATCAGCTAAGTAGAGGAAGAGGGCTACATTAAGCACTTGAAAACATATGTGGCCACTGCTCTTAGGAAATACGGTCATTAACCATGAAAATTTCTAAGCTAACATGGGGTTGATGCAAAAAGTACTAAGATACAAGAAACCTTCACTATAAAAGAGCTTATACCACTATTGCATGTCCCAAGGATAGACAACTAGACAAGCATCTGTTTGGTAAATGTCTCTAAGCAAGAAATCACATATCCTCCACCTTGTTGCCTTCCTGGCTATTGCCTTCTTCTTCTTCTTCTTCTTCCCAACAAATGAAGGCTTGGTTTGCCACTTGCTACTTCACAAAGCACATGAAGACATCGTGGATGCTAGGCCAACTATTCCGATTGTACAATTCAAATCATCTAGTCTTGATTGTCGCAAATGTTCAAATCATTCAAATTCGAATTGCACACATCAAGATCGTCTAATCTCGATTGTACAGTTTGGATCATCCACTTCAGATTACTGACTCGAGCATTTGCCACATGGTTGATTTCACTTGGATTCTTGTAAAAGGAGTTGTAGACCTAGTTAGAAGTTATTTGCACTAATGATCCCAACTAAGGTACTCACAGAGCTCTGTCCAAATCGTTTCCATTTGATTCGAATGCTTAATTATGACTTTTTTGCACTTCTTTATTATGATTTTCATCTTTAATCAATCGATGTGCCAAGCAACTTGCCGATTTGCTTCTTACAGAGGGCGCAACAAATTAAAATCGGGGTAAGTAATATATTTACATTCCTCTTCCAATTCGTTACATCTTGGCATAACTCCCACTGTTGTGGTTGAGAGTGTGCCTATGAAAGTTTGGGTTGCAAGTTGCCTTTGTTCACTTGCAGATTTGTGAAGGGGTAAGCCCCATAGGGGAACCTCTGCCAAAAATTTATCATAGGGCTCTACAAGCCAAGGCTAGAAGCCTCTTGCAAACATTACCAAGCCAAGAGGGCCGCTTGCAATGTAGGTTGCATTAGTGTGCAAAAAATGCAAGATAATAGTCACTAGGGGTGCATGGACCCACACGCCCTCCAAGAAATAGGTTGCCACACCCAATGAATGGATCCCCCTAGATATCCCCTACCTTAGAGTGGGGTATTTCAAAGCAGAAGAGCTAGAAAGGGTGAATGGCTACATACTAAAGTTTCATGTAAAGGATGGTTATAAAGAGAAAGCATATTATGCAATGGTGCCATCCCCCAAACTACCACAGACTTATCCTTGAAGACGCAAATACTAGTAGGTTCCTACAGTAAGAAGTAAGCTTGCTTATCTTTTTTAGACTAGCACCATGGGGAATGGTTTCCTTAGATGTTTCCAGGCAATGGCATCTTACAATCAAACCATTTCATGTGGACCCAATCTAAGGTCAAGGTGGACAGTGGGTTATTTTGAGGCTAATAATGGAAGTAGTACAGAATGCACTAAGGTTAATAATGGAAGTAGTACAGAATGCACTAAGGTTACCCAAGGTAAGCCATGCATGGATAAAACACAATGCCATAGAGGTGGAAAAAGACAACATTATTCAACCCCACCAACATGGCAAAACCTCATTGGACTAACGCCCAGCTCCCTTATCTCGTCACCCCAGCAAAAGCAATATGTATATACTTCTCATTTTACAATCCTAACCACTTTATAGAGGTGGGATATAGGCAGACTTCTTAAACTCTACTGGGCTTATAAGGAGCAAGATGCAGAGGCTGCAATACACAAAACTTTGCAGAATTAGTATATATAGGGAATTGGAGAAGCGGTTGACCTTGGGAGGGTAATACTTGGGGGCATGCCTATTCAAGGCCTAGAAGCACTTTAACCATTACCTACACTAATGGGAAGGCCCTTATAGGGGTAGACCTCCACACATATAGCACAAGGAAGAAAAGAAGAAGAAGTAGTCACTCCAATAGCAAAGAAGGCGCGGGTAAATGAGGAAACTCAAGACAGTGCTAAAAAGAAGACTCTTGGATCAAAGGGTCGGAGGAATAAACTCAAATTACATGGGATTGATTTGATTATGATAGCAAAAAATCCGATATTGACATGGAGAGAACCCCATCCTCATGAACACAGCCTCAAGACAAAGGCAAGGGAAAAGAATCATAAGGCCCCTTTTCTATAACCACACAAGCAAAGACTATTGTATAGGGGTAGCCTCAGGACAAAGGCAAAGGAAAAGAAGCATAAGGCCCCTCTGCCCACCAGCACGACATAAGAAAAAAATTATGTATAAGGGCAGCAAGGAAAGTCCAGTACATGGACCAAAGAGAGTAAGAGAGTGTGTAAGATATGGACTTGTGGGCAATGTTCTTCAAGTGGTGACCTTTGAAGGATTTTTTGAGACCCACACACATTGATGGTAGTATTGGACCTCTTGGGCTGTGTTAAAACTGAATTTTTTTGACCGTTCGTATTCTAAATGCATTCGGGGTAAATTAAAAATTTTAAAAAATTCTTAAAAACTAGTAAAAAATTAGACAAAGGTTATTTTAAATTTTTTTGACCGTTCGTATTCTAAATGCATTCGGGGTAAATTAAAAATTTTAAAAAAATCTTAAAAATTAGTAAAAAATTAGACAAAGGTTATTTTAAATTTCTAAAAATGTGGGGTTGGTGTTTGGCATTTTGTGTGTCCATTCGGGCGCCCGTGACCATTCAAATTTCTTTAAAATATATATTTTTAACCCATAAAATTGTAAAATCTATTAAAATTATAAATTTTCATTGAATTTGAGAATTGTCGGGCGAAATTAGAAATTTCATGAACGATGGGATTCTCAAGAGAAATTAAGAATATTCTAAAAAATATTTTAAAAAATCCTAAAAATTGGTATTTTTTAAAATATCAATTGTATTTTGGTAAATTTAATTGCTAAAAATTTTATGAAAAAATATAGGATTGGAATGCCATAAGATAGGTTTAGTGGAATTCAAAATTATCGTATTTTGAGGCCCTATAAAATTAGAAAAATTTAGAAAAAATTTATGATAATTTTTTTTCTCGAGAATTTAATATTTTTGAGGGTTATTTAATGTTGAAGTACGTTTTCTCGTGCTGACATTAGATTGATGCGGGTTATTCGTATATTATTAATACGATTGTACCTTGTATTAGTAGTTATTTCTGTTTAGATTAATTTTAAATGATGTTTTTATGATTTTTTACCATTGTTTAGCCATTCTTTTTGGTGGATATGTTCCTTAATTTCTTCAATGATGGCTAGAATTTGTGTTCAAAGTGTGTTTCACCTTTGACACTTTTCTATGATAATTTATTTTGCACTTGTTTAAGTGTGGTCTATGCTTAATTTCTTAAGCCTAAGATAAATTCTATCATGGGTTAGTTGATCGGTTTGTTTTGGTGGATTTTATTGGATGTTTTCCAAGTTTTATATGGACTCATCAAGTTCTGCCTAAATCACTTGTGTCTACGGGTTTTTTTAACGAGTGTTACACACATGTTTCACTTGCTTACTTTGGAGTTTTGCTTGAACAACACCATGTTCATATACTCTGGATTGATGAGTTGGCCACCAATTTTAATGCTTCTTTTGGCATGAATAAGGTCCATTAGATGGCATACATTGATTTTTATGATCAACTATGGTTTTTATGGATTCGAGGAGCTTTTATGCTTTTATCCATGGTTTTATAAGAATCTTTTGATCTGTTGGGGATAATTTCATGTGCTTTGAGGGTAGCATTTGCCTTCGTTTTTTGCACATAATTTTGGAGTATATTGCTTGTACTCTTGTACATATTCCAACTTAGATACCTAGTTGCTTATGTATCTAGGTGAGTTATTTTTCTACCCTAGCTTTAGTATGTTTATTGGGTAGTTATCATTAGAAAGACGCCAATAATTCAAAATTCTTTTCTAATGATGTACTCAAAAAAATGAGTTATTCCTTGATGTGGTCTCAGGTATATAGAGACAGATTTTAGTATGTGAAAGTCTGGGATAAGGCCATCTTATTCCTTTTATACAGGATTTTATTCATTTTTCCTAGACGGCATACTAGGGAGTTTCAAATTAATAAGGTATGTATGGGTGGTATCATGGTGGTATGGGACCCTAGCGATCCCTCACATATATTAACTTATGGGATAATTTGGGTTCAAAATTGTTGCTTTGCTTACATCACTTAGCATGTTGATCTCAACATTCAAAGACAATCTCATTTTTTGAATTCATTTAAAGTTATTGTGTGGGCATTCTCTAGTAAACTTCTTTTATCTATAGCCTGCATATATTGATGAGTGTAATCTCGTCGGCATTTTCACTTGTTGAAATCTCTTTCTTTAGAGTTCAACGAGTTTATCTTGTTGTGTTCAGATTAATGAAATTTAGATTTTTTCTTTGTTGGCATTTCTTTCTCTAGTTTCGTACTTTAGGTGATTTATACAGTCAACCTGATGGTTTACGGATGGACATATGTGACTCATCGAGACGTTGATGACTCTCTATGTTGATATGGGTAACTCGGGGCACCGATAATTCTATGAGCAAATGTGGGGTACATCGAGCTACCGATGGATACCTGGTTCTTGTTGTTATAATGCCATGTTTTCCTACTTTATTCCCAATGGTTTATAGCGAGGAAACTACTTTGAGTATGAATTGCTTTGATCATTTGCAGTCTGATGGGCAAACAGAGCGTATGAATCAGATTGTAGAGGATATGCTTCGTGCATATGTCTCTGGAAAAGCATCAAATTGGGAAAAATATCTTCCAATGATGGAATTTGCTAATAACAGTTTTAAATATACAGCTATTGGTTTTAGTCCGGTCATGCTTATATATGGGTATCAACCTAGGGCACCTATTGATGTCCGTCTTAAGGACATCGAGCTTGATGCATCGAGGGATTTCTTGCGTGATATGCAGGAAATGCTAACCGAAGCTCGGGATTCTATCAGGAGTGCTCAGGATAGGGCACGGTTCTATGCTGATAGAGGATGCTCAACTTGGTCTTTTGAACTAGGAGCGTTGGTTTATTTAAAAGTTCCTAAAGATTTTCAGACTTTGTCAAAAGGAAAATGCTCGAATTTATCTCCTAGATATTGTGGTCCATTTCGATTTAAACATCGGATTGGCACGGTTGTGTATGAACTAAAACTGCCTCCAATTGTTAGAGTTCATCGAGTCTTTCATATCAATAGATTGAAAGGGAAACTAGGAGGTGAGGATAACACAGTTACTCCTCAAGAACTCGTTGAAGTCGAAGAATTATCCTATGTTCCACATGAACCTGATATGGTACTTGAATTAAGGGGAAGGAAACTTTGTAGTTGACTAATCCTTGAGGTTAAAATTAGGTGGAAAGATAGGGAAATAGAGGATTCGACTTGGGAGTCAGTTGATATTGTTCAATGCAATTCTCCTTCTTTTCATTGCAAGAGTGTAGTGTTTTGAGAGAGGGGAAGTATGTTATATGCACATTATGTGTGCATATACTAGGAGGCTAACCCACATTAGGCTTGTGAGCATGGGAGCATGGGAACAAGTTCTAGTGGAGCATGGGTTAGGACTAACCTTATGGGTTAAGGTTAGGGTCAAGCATCCAAGGGTCACACATGGAAAATGGAGAGTCAAGAGTCACTTGAGGGTCCTCCTATATAATAGGGGCATGGGGCACACTCAAAGGGGGGCTAAGGCTATGATATCTTGAGGCCAAGACTATGTTATCTTGAGGCTTAGGCTATGGTCTCTTGATGTCATCTTGAGGTTAGGTTATGTTATGGTCTCTTGTGTAGAGGATCATAACTACTCACCTACCATTTCACACTATATCTACATGCTACTGGATTGGAGTTATACCTCTTGATGGTATAGGACATCAAGGTAAAGGTATGATGTACTTCATTATAATTCATGTGTGCATCCCTTGGGCTCGGGGGTGGTCGGGTAGTGGATGAGTTTATGCTTGATTTATGCATGTTTATGGATAACAATTATCTAGAGAGATCTTAGGGTTTTAACAATAGTGTGAAATGGTAGGTGAGTAGATATAATCCTCTATACAAGAGAACATCATATCATAACCTAGCCTCAAGATAACATAGTCTTAGCCTCCCTTGAGTGTACCCCATGCCCCTATTATATAGGAGGGCCCTCAACAAGTGACTCTTGGCTCTCCATTTCCCATGTGTGACCCTTGGATGCCTGACCCTAACCTTAACCCTTAAGGTTAGTCCTAACCCATGCTCCCATGCTCACAAGTCTAATGTGGGTTAGCCTCCTAGTATATACATACATAATGTGCATATAACATACTTCCCCTCTCTTAAAACATTGCACTCTTGCAATGAAAAGAAGGAGACATGCACTGAACAATATCAACCGACTCCCAAGTCGAATCCGGATTGGAAATGCCAATGGTTACCTTGGTGCGGGGAACATCTATCTCGTGATGCCGGAGTGTGTTTCCTTGGTACCACAATGAGTTGTGTCATGGTTCCTTATGGTACAGGTAATGAGCATAAAATTATTGCTATCTACGCCTCAACATTGGGTGCTCCATAATTGTATTTTAGTGGAAATAGGCTATGTTCTAACATCGTCTTACAAAGATAAGCACCAGTTCGAGCAAGGTAGAGATGATGAAGCACCTTACAGTAGATCAGGCACGTGAAACCATGTTGACTAATAGAGTGGTTATTAATAATATCCGAGAGAATCATTTCAAGTCTCTTCTCATCATAGCATGCAAAGTTGAATTGCAAACACTACAAATCCACACTACCATCATCCATGCTAGACTCCACCTCGTTTTTGGACCTATCGACGAGTGTAGTTGCCAGTCATCACTATATGGTTCTTTGTTTCCTCCAACAATTTTTTTATATAAAGAAACCACAAATCATTAACATCATCTTGTAGCTGTAGAGGAAGAGGGCTGCAATAACAACTTAAAAACATCTATGGCCACTACTCCAAGCAAAAACATTCATGAACCATGAAAATTCTAAGTTATGGGGTAGATGCACAAAAAGTAATGACACAAGAAACCTTCACTATAAAATATATTTAACTATACCACTACTACATGTTGCAAGGATGGGTAGCTCTAGAGAATTATCCCTCTCCTCTTTTTGTTCAGAAGATATAGCTTTGAGCAAGAAATCACATCCTCTAGCTTCTATGGCTTCCTGGCTGCCTTCTTCTTCTTCTTCTTGCCAAATGGTTTCACCCTTGCTCCTTCACCAAGCACATGAAGACATCGTGGATGCCAGGCCAACATGGTATTTTTGATCCCCCATCTAAGAAGACAGCCACGTCAAAGGCGTATTCATCGTCTTTTTCCCCCACAAAAAATGGTGTCACCATGAAAACCATTCAAGCATGCCTATGCCAAGAAGGTCTTAACACCCCTGCCAAGTAGGTCTTGTATGGTTTACATGTCTTTGTCAAGCTAGCCTTTCCAAGAGGTTCATCTTTATGTGGCCATCAGAAGAGCTGGCCATTTGCCCGCCCATGCTTGATGAAGTCATCTCTATCCATGGAGATTGTTTAAGGGAAATAGATGGGAGATGAAGAGGTTTCCTTAGAAAAGTTATCTACATTGCCACATTGTCTCCAATCTTGAGCATGGTAGCTTGTTAATTCCTCTACCTATCTCAACAATCTTACCATTGGGTGGCCGGGAAATCATGTACTCCAACATAGGGTGGGTTAGATGGCCCACGACATGGACTTGTTGGCCAAGTTCCTTCAAGGGGTGGCCTTTAAAGGAAGTTTCAATGCAACAAAACATGGCCACATCATGGTGGTGATAGTATTGCACCTCTTAGGCCCAAGGCATCCATAGGAATTTAAAGAGGGGGTTGAAACTAAATCTACCTTGCAAGCCAATCAGTGAACATCCCATAGGCATGGCAAGAGATCCAATTAGAGGCCAAATCGGGGCCATGGCCTCTGAACTCCATCATCTTAGCCTGATAGAGAGCTCTCCTTGCTGTCTTCACTGTTTAGGTTCTCTAGGTTCTCCATGTAACTATCTTCTAGGCTCTTCATTGGTGGATCGCACAAGCATGCTACTCCTTGCGTGAGTACTTGGAGGAGCTTTGGACCTCATTCTCATGCTGCCTCTTCTTTCTACTGAAGATGATAATCCAAGAAAACTGAGGGTGATGTTACATGGAGGAAGCAAGGGGGCCATTGATGCATCACTTGCTTGGCCATATTGAAACCAATAAGGATTTCAAGGAAAAGAGCCATTCAACTCAACAAGGAGGGATGGGAAAAGAACATATATATGGGTGAAGGCTATGGGGTGAAGAGAAGACAAAGCTTATGAAGAGATCAGAGGAGAGAAAAAAAAAGGTAGAGGAAGAGGGATAGGCCATAGCCAAAACATAGAGACATCTACAGATTGTGAGGGCCTAGCTAGCCCTCCCTTTAACGTCCCACTTGTTGGGATTCGAACGGCATCTACTCCCATATTTTCTAATTACTAAGGAACTTTAGATTAATGACGTGCAACAAACTATTCAACATTAAAATTATTCATGTAGGGTACAAGTTCCTAGTTGTTTATTTTTGTCGGGCAAATTGGGGCACGAACCTAGATCCATCCTTCACGTGATGGCTTAAATTTTTCCTTTCCTTATTATTCATTGTATTTCCAAACACATAAGAAAGACAAATGCCAAACAATGTCAATGAAGACTAATTCATCTTAGTCCAATCCCCACCACATAAGAGGTGGATACCTTCCATTAAAGTTCTCTTTTCCTTATTATTCCTTGTATTTCTAAACACATAAGAAAGAAAAATTCCAAACAATGTCAATGAAGACCGATTCATCTTAGTCCAATCCTCACATAAGAGGTGGATTCCTTCCATTAAAGGGTTATTGGTTTACCCAGATCAAGGATACCTTAGTCTCTTACAACTTCGTACATCCATGGGACCAATACCAGTCTTAACCTTGGGATTTCTGAATACATCACTGGCCTCTTCCAAGAGTCTTGAGTCACAACCTTAATCACATCACAAATACCTCGTCCTAGTCACCCATTGGTGAGACCCGAGGAGGGGGTCGGGTCAAATCCCCACAACTCCTCATTAGTTCCCTCATTGGGCCACTTCCCCACCACTAAGGGGGAGGTTTCCAAACCTTCACCCCACAAAGTGAGAGGCCAATGCATTCTTATGATCCCTACCTCACTGTTAGTGGGTGATTAATATATATGACGAGAGTCCATGCCCATCATTGATGGTGGGTGACTAATATACAATGGGTGGCCATCCCCAACATTTAATAAAAAAACAAGCAATTCTTATTGTTGGAAACAATAAATTACATGTATCATGTTGCATTTCAACATATTGCTAACTGGATGGCCTCCTTAAACCAAAATTCTACTGATGGCTTACCCATTGGCATCTACCACACTGCAAATGGTTGAAAAAAACAAGAAGTTTCAAAATTGGATAAGCTGCAATGATAACCTTTAACTTTTCAAAACTACTTTGACATTGTGGGGTCCATTTGAAATGTGAATCTTTCTTCTTCATTTCAGTTAAAGGAGAATCAACCTTTGTCCTTTACAAAAATTTGGTACCAACCTATAATACCTTTTTCCTTCACAAAAATTCAGTACCAACCTATAATACCTAAGAAACTATAGACATCCTTGACTAATTTAGGATTTGACTAACAGACCACAGCTTCAGCTTTTTGTTGATCAAGAGTCATACCTTCTCTAGTTTCTATTAAATCTTTAAAGCTATTCTAGCATGTTGCTCATGTTCTTTATCATTTTAGGAATATACTAAAATGTCATCAAAGAAAACCAATATATAATAATCCAACCAATCACAATAAGCATCAGTGTATAAAAGCTTATGGAAGGTAGTGGGGATATTAGATAACCTAAACGGCATCACTTTAAACTTAAAGTGACCATATTGTTAATTAAATGGGATCTTTGGGATATCCTCTTCTTTAATCCTAATTTGATAATACCCTGATTTCAAATCTATCTTGGTAAGTACTTAGCCCCATGAAGACTATCTAGAAGTTCATCTAGAGGTATGGGAACTATAATCTACACAGAGTTGAGATTGCCATCTTTCTTCTTTTGAAACAAGATAGGAGCACCCCAAGGAGATACACTAGGGTGAATATAACTTTGCTCTAATATCTAATTTAACTATTCCTTTAATACATCTTATAAGCTCTCTTAGCCACCACAGGTCTAGACCCTAGTTCCAACTCTATCTCATGATGAACTTCATGCTAAGGAGGCAATTCAGTAAGCTTTTTAGGAAATACATCATTGTACTCACTTAACCATTTGGGTTTATGGCCTTCCTTTTTTATCCTCGGTCTTGTTGAGTTGATTGCATAAATACCCAACCCTTCTTAAAGTCCCTTAAGAAGCTTGGTAATCGTAACCATGTGCAAGGGAGGGCGTTCTTGAATCTAGACCTTGGTCATCAAAGTATCCATAAAGGATATAATCCCATCTTGACACTTGATATCAGCTTGATTCTTGCTCAACCAATCCATGCCTAAAATTCCCTCATAAATATATACCTAAAATTTCCTCCTAAATCCATGCCTAAAATTCCATTTGTAAATTCCTAAGGGCATGATTCTAAGTTCCTGAGAAGTCTTATTAGTGAACTAAGGCCAAGCTAATGGAGGCAAAAAATAATGCGTACTCCCAAAGTCAATGATGAGTAGATTGAAGGGAATACCTTGATGTAAATCTTGAGGTTCAATAATGGAATATTGCCTATTGCATCCCCTTGCTTCCATGTGGCATCATGCACCTAGCCTTGTTCTTATTGCCTATTGCATCCCCTTGCTTCCATGTGGCATCATGCACCTAGCCTTGTTCTTATTCTTTTTTACTTCATCCATGAGGGTGATTGCATGAGCTCTGCTATTCCTTAGTTGGGTCCTCCTAGAAGGATTCAAGTTATTAGGGGGATTAAGGTTGTTTCTGCATTTGAGGCTGTAGGTAAGTTTTAACCACACTTTTCCCTAACATGACCCTTTTCCATTAGCAAACCTGCTATGCAATTAATCCTCTATCATGTTGGGAGCATACTTTGAAAGTCTTATGAGCTTTGATTGGTCTATTCCTTTGAGTGCAAGCAAAAAACTTGTTCATCTTGTTTTTTTTTCCAACTGGCCTTTGGCCCAAGATCCTCCCATAGTTACCAATTTTCACCGCCCATAGGCAGCCGCCTGTAGGTGCTTATTTATCCACCTGTTAGGTGATGCCGTCGAGGAAGCACCAAGGGGGGTTTTGAACCAAGGACCTCTTGATCCTAGGCAAACACTTTCACCACTTGAGCTATCACCTCATTGACCTCGTTCATCTTTACTTGACTATGAGTCAGTACTATTTAGCATCTCCTTAATCTGATTCCAAGTAAAATTACTTTCATTAAGCCCTTGTGTTCTACAAGCAAGCTTCCATGGCAGGTCCATCAAGTTTTAACTGTGCCATCATAGCTCTATTAGCTTCTGAGTAATTTAGCCAAGTCATTTATAGCCCATATCTACTCTTCAAGGGTTTCGCCTACATTGTGCTTGTCCCCTAAAAAATGGTCCAGGTTGAGATCTCTGAAGAAGATCTCAGAGGTTTTCATCCATAGCCGCACTACGTTGTCCCTTGGAATGAGGGTGTCTCAGCATTTTTAGAAAGACAATATAATACCTCAAGTCTTTCCTTTAGATGTAAGGACTTAAGGCTATCCTTTATACTCAGATTCCAATTTATTTAAAGTTCTAAAATGGAACAAGGAACATCTGTCTTATTCATAAGGGTTTACAATCCCTTTCGTATTACATACATCCAAACTTCTATATGTTACTTCCCCTATGATAATGATTAATCTATGAACAACCTTGGCTCTATTTGCCCAAGATAAGAGATAGTTGAGTTTTTGGTGAAACTCATCATTAGATAAACTCTCATCTCATCAATTAAATCATAGTTCATAGTGATTCCCATAGACTCTAACTATTATAAATGAATGTTCAAGGTCCACATAGGAAATTTCTAAAGTAAACTCATACGACACATGCACTATAGTCCTTAAAAAACCACACTTTTTGCCATATGGTAGATATATTGCCATTAAAGCACCATCAGGAAATGGCTTCACGTTAACCTTCTTCTTCCACAGCTTCACTCATCATTTTTAAGAATGTCAACTCCCAAGTATCAATGAGATCATGCTTGTTGTTAGTATTAGGGTGGACCATCTAGTCTGTCTTAAAACCAAGATTAGGGTGGACCATCTAACACCAAGATTATAATCAATTTTAATCATCAATGAAACTTCCTATTGACATTCTTCAAATTATATATAACGCAATGCAACAACCCAAAGTTCATATGTACATATAAGAGAAGCATAATTACATATCTGTGTTTCATAGGTAATTCCATTCCTCTCTCTATGTTTCATAGGTAGGTCCATCCCTCTCTCTATCCCAATCAAAATGTTGTCTAGTTTCCATAGGAATAATAACTTTACCCATAGGGAGATTTTATTAGATTTAATTATTCCTTTAATTCCACTGCTTTGGGGGCATACATCTTATAAGCTCTCTTAGCCATAGGTTTAGACCCTGGTTCCAAACTCTATCTCATGATGAATTTCACATTGAGGATGCAATTGAGTACGCTCTCCCGGAAAGACATTATCGTACTCACAACCATTTGGATTTAGACCTTGGTTCCCAATCTATCTCATGATGAACTTCACAGTGAGCTAGCTCTCTAGGAAAGACATCATCGTACTCACTAACCATTTGGGTTTATAGGCAATTTTTTATCCTCGAGCTTGTTGAGTTAACTGCATAAATACTCAATTTTTCTAAGTCTTATAAGATGGTTGGAAATCTTAACCACATGTAAGGGAGGGCATCCACGTCTACCTTGAATCTAGACCTTGGTCATTACATAATCCATGAAGGAAACAATCCCATATCGGCACTTGATATTACCTTGGTTCTTGATCAATCAATCCATGCCTAAAATTCCGTCATAAATTCCTAAGGGCAAGATTCTAAATTCTTGACAACTCTTGTTCCCACAGAGAATATAAATCCCTCTACTTTGCTATTGGTAATCTCTTCTCTTTCACTAGCTACTATTACCCTCAGGTTTCAAGATGTCCAAGCGTAGTCACACACGATAGAGATAAAAAAGAATGCACGCTCCTAGAGTCAATGAGTAGATTGAAGGGAATACCTTAATGTGAACCTGAGCTTCAATGATGGAATATTAACACCATCACTACTTTGTTGGCTTTTTGAGTAACTATCCAAGTCAAAGTATTCCTCCATAGCCGAAATCCATTCTTCGAGGGTTTTGCCTACACTGTGCTTGTCCCCCAAAAATGGCCCAAGTTGAGATCTTCAAAGAAGATCTCAGAGGCCATCGCTCATAGCCGCACTACATCGTCCTATGGAATGAGGGTGTCTCATCATTTTCTAAAAGAAAATATAATACCTTAAGTCTTTTTTTAGATGTAAGGAATTAAGACTATCCTTTCCACAATAACATAGATCATTCAATTCATCTTGAATTCATAGTTTTGAATTCATATTCTAGAAGTGCACTTTAGATTAGTAAGATGCCAATTTATTTAAAGTTCCAACTAAACAACATAACATCTGTCTTATTCATAAGGGTATACAATCCCTTCCTTATTACATATATCTAGACTTATATATGTTACTTCCCCTAAAACCTTGATTAAACTATGAAGACAAAGGGATTGCAATCTTGTCTCTATCTACCCAAGCTAAGAGTTAGTTGAGTTTCTAGTGGAATTCATCATCGGATAGACTTTCATCATCAATTACATCATAGTTCATGGTGATTACCACGCACTCTAACTTTTCGCATAGACAAATTTTTGAGGTCGGACACCTAGGAAAAGGTCCAAAGGGAACTTGTACAATGCATGGACTATAGTCCCTGAACCACACTTTATACTATATGGTATATCTATTGGCATTAAATTACCATTGTTCGTAGTAGGAAATGGCTTCATGTCACCCTTCCTCTTAACTTCACTCATCATTTTGAAGAACACTAACTCCCAAGTATCAATGAGATTGTGCTCATTAGGATAAATTTCAAGCATGCATGAGACTTTATATATTAACATTCTTCAAATTATATAAAAAGTCTTACCACTTAAAGTTTATACATACATAAAAGAGAAACATAAACACATCTCTATGTTTCATAGGGAGGTCTATCCCATATACACTTCTTGCTTAAATTGGGAAGGGGTAAGATTAGGATTAGCCTCAAGGAGATATCTAGCTATCATATCCACTTCTTGGCTGAAATTGGCGTCAAGGATATATCTAGCTATTATATCCACTTCTTGCTGAAATTAGCCTCAGGGCTATATCTAGCTATCATATCCACTTCTTGCTGAAATTGGGAAGGGGTAAGATTAGAATTTGCCTCAAGGATATATCCAGCTATCATATCCACTTCTTGCTGAAATTGGGAAGGGGTAAGATTAGAATTAGCCTCAAGGATATATCCAGCTCTATCAATCCAATCCTTCCCATTTCATCTAATTGCATAGTAATAAGTTCTCAAGTAATCCCCTATTAGCCTCAGAAGGATGTATCCATCTATTAATATCCTATTAATCTTAAGGATATCTCTAGATGTATCAATCCTTCTCAGTTCATCTTCTTGTATAGCAATAAGTTCTTAAGTAATGCCCTATGGTTAGCCAATGGGACTAAGACCATACAAAGTCCTCGTTAGAATTCTAGTGCTTATCCCAAGCATCACGGACACTTAGATTTCCAAATTTATTCTAGAGAAGAGTCAAAGGCTTATGGACCACTCTTTAGTTACTTTTCTACTAACTTGGGCTATCCCCTTAGAAAGAGACTCGAATACTCATCAAGATCCTCTGGTTGATTTTGGCATTCCTAGAGAATTCCCTCTTCCATGGCCTATGTACACCACAAACCTATAGTCATCATTTATCTCCACCAATCAACATTGTGTGCTTTGATACCACATGTGAGGAGGGCCTAGCCCAGCCCTCCCTAGCCCAGCCCTACCTCTTTAGGCACCGCCCATCATGAGAAACTCCCTACCCTCCCACTTGGGATCCGGACAACCTCTCCTCCTAACCCAAGGGGGTAAAAAATAAATCTTTTCTTATTTTACTAAGAAATTTTAGGTTTATGACATGCATTGGAATATTCAACATTAAAATTATTCATCTAAGGTACAAGCTCCTAGTCTTTTTCTTCCATTGGGGAAATGTGGGAGGAGACTCGAGCCAAGATCCACCCTTCTCATCCAGCCTACCACCCTACCACTTGGTCTCGATGATGTTTAAATTTTCCCTTTCTTTATCATTCATTGTACTTTCATACACATACGAAAGACAAATGAAAAACAATGTCAATCCTTTATTCAAGACTAATTCATCTTAGTCCAATCCTCACACAAGAGGTGGATTGCTTCCATTGAAGGTTCATTGGTTCACCCATATATCGACGAATACCTCAGTCTCTTACAAGGTACATCCATGGGACTAATACCCATCTGTAACCCGATATTTTTGAATGCCTTACTAGCCTCTTCCTCTGTCACATCACAAAGACCTCATCTTGGTCATCCATTGGTGAGACCTGAGGAGGGGGTAAGGTTAAATCCCCACAACTCCTCATCAATTTGCTCATCTTGGTCATCCATTGGTGAGACTTGAGGCGGGGATTAGGTAAAATCCCCATAACTCCTCATCAATTGCCTCATTTGACCACTTCTCTACTAAGTGGGACGTTTCTAGACCTCCACCCCACAAAGTGAGAGGCTAATGGTATTTCTTATGATCACTACCCCACTTACCCACTGTGGTGGGGGCGATAAATATGATGGGAGGCTATTCCCATCTTTTAAATAAAAAATAATCAATTGTTAGTTCAAACAACAAAATATATGTATCATACTACGTTCTAACATATTGTTAATATCCTTATCTTTGGTGTATATATGTACCATCCCACAGAACAAAGTCTCCATGTAAAAACAAATTCTCTATGTAAAAATAATCAATTGGGGGTTCATAATACATTCCAACATATTGTTGATATCCTTATCTTCGTTGTATGTATGTACCATCCCCACCATGAAACAAAGTCTCTATGTAAAAATAATTAGTCGGGGGTTCCTTTATTCCTTTTTAAGCATGTAATACTCATGTGTATCCCCCTCCCTAGATTCAACAAGGATGGATGCTTAAGTCTTATATATGGACCTAAGTTGTTCATGTCTATGTCTTGGTCTTCATTTTATAGTGGAAAACCTAAGTTGTTCATGTCTTGGTCTTCATTTTATAGTGGAAAACCTAATTCCCATTTGAATAAATTAAACCATTCTAATACAAATCCAAGATGACAACACTTGATTGCACGATCTCATTAAACAACATGTAGAAATATAAAACTTAGAATTTCACCTTTATTTCAACCTACTTTATACATCATATTTTAATAGAAAACATTTCTAACACACATTCCTATAATTTCAATTTTCAAAGAATGATTACAATATTTGACCTCATTGCTTTTAGCCTAATGTGTGTAATTTAACAAACTATAATTCTCATAATGTTAATGATCTATAAGATTTTTAAAGAATTTTTTAAGCATAGGTGCATCTTTCAACCCAAGTTATTTAAGTCTATCTAGAAGCTATACAGAACAATTCTATGAGCTATAATGTAAATGATCTATAAGATTTTTTAAGAATTTTTCAAGCATAGGCGCATCTTTCAAGCATAGGTGCATCTTTCAACCCAAGTTATTCATTTCTATCTAGAAGCTATATATGAAAATTCTTTGAGCTAGAGTATATGCATGATTAATTTTATCTCAATTAGTAATGATCCCATATTTATGTATCATGATCCCATGTTTATGTATTCAGCCCATACACATAATATTATTAATGATATGCACCCATATAGATATAATTAACTCAACCGAATAAACATTGCTACATAATAATTAATGAAGTATGGATTTTCTATAACATGCATAGACCTAGACTACACATTTATGGATTAGTTCTAATTATCCAATTTATTTATCATGTACAAAAATTAGGTTTCCACTCAAGACACATTTTCCATGCTACATTGTCTACTTCTTCTACACCACTCCATATTTTTTAAAATATTTACAATATAAATATCTCTTCCTATCATAAAATCCCTAATACCATAGACATTTGCAAATTTACTATTTTTAGAAATACTTGAACCAAGGTCTTAATCCCAATGGGAAGCTTGGATCATAAAAATCTGATCAATAATCCCGTCACTCGATTCATATAGTTTAATTATCATAGGAATTTTAATGAGATAAATTTGATAGTGGTAAGGTAAGGTTTAACTTATAAGCTCCCCCTCTAAAAGAAATCCTTAGATTGAGGGTAAATTCGATGAATCTCATCAAATCGTTCCCAAGTAGCATCCTCTACTGGATAAAATTTTCACTGAACAACAGGCATTTCATGAATAGTCATATTTCTCAAAGACACCTCTCGAATGTCCAATATCTTCTAAGGTTTAGTATGAAATTTTGATTTACCACATTGATCTCTATGTGCTCGTCATCCAAAATATATGTATCATCTTGAATGTGCTTCTTAAGGAGAATAACATGAAATACGTTATGAATCTTCAAATGGAGGTAGTAGGAGTTCATATGCCTTATCTCTTACCTTCCTTGTAATCACATATGAACCACAATAAATGTTTGCAAGCTTTCTAAATTTTCCCAATGCTAAAGAACTTTACTAAGCATGATCCTAAGGAATACCATATCCCCTTCTTCGAAATCCCTCACTGATTTCTTAAATCTTCTTTTAACGATCTTGAGCCTTCTTTAAATCTTATCGAATAAGTTTGACTTGTGCTTGTATTTCATCTAACACTTACTTTGTAACCTCAACTTTAATTAAAGGATCTAACCATGTTAGTAGAGTAACACATTCTTGATCATACAAAACCTTGAATGGAGACATTCCCAGACTTTGATGGAAGGAAGCATTATAAGTAAACTCCGCTAAATGAATAAAACTTATCCACTTGGTGAGGCTCTTTATTATCGTAAGCTCGAAGCATATCCTCGATTGCTTGATTCTCTTGCTGTCCATTTATTAGGATGATGGATGTACTTGATTTAACATGATCTTTGCACGGTAAACACATAGTTGTGGCCAATTAACACGAAAGTTGGCTGAGACAGTGCATTTAAAAATTCGATTAATATTATTATATTGTTCCATGAACCATTTCAAGTCGACCTTATCCTTGGCCAACCCTTTGTTTTACGAACTACTCATATCTAAGTGAGTGTCAATTGACTCAAATCAAATAGTCTAAAACTTAGATGTAAACTTCGTATCTTGGTCATTGACTATACGTTGACTATATGATGGAGAAGATGATGCAAATGCAAACATATAAACATACATTGACTTTACGATGGGGAACACGATGCAAACGCACACATGCAAACACATATGTGCAAATGCAAATCTCCCTAAGGAACAACTTGGATGAGGTGAGCTACTTTAGTCACAACCTCTCCACTATAATCACAATCGACCTCTTGAACCTTGGGAAGTCTAGTAACAAAGTTCATAGTGATACATTCCTACTTCATCTATGGCAAATCCAAATAATTGAGAGCTTTAAGTAATTTAACTCTCTCTACTTTAATCTTTGAACAAATGAAATATTTCTTAACAAAATTTAGAATATATTTCTTCATTTTTATCCAGAAGAAACTCCTCCTCAAGGAAGCATGAGTGTCGTATGGTAACCTGGATGAGCGGATCCTTCAATTTGCCTCTTTAGTTTCTCATTATCAAGGACACATAACCTTTTATTGAAATAGAAATTTACATCTTCTATAATATAACCATCAAATTTGGATTGATTAGTATCAAAGAATATCCCAACATGTGTTGAGAATAAGCAAACGAAACAATCCCAATAGCTTGTAAGGAGGAACGCATGAGGAAGGGGCTAAAAGAATGAAGTGCAGTCCTCTCGAAGGGCAGTCCCAACTTAGTAGACATCGATAGTTGGTTGAGTCCCGAAGGTACAGGCTGAGAACTAGAGCCCAATGTCCTTAGAAAGTGGTCGAGTAGAAACCACTGCCAAAGGCCTTGACTAAACCCATAACCATCCTCAAGTGGCCGCAAAGAAAGAGCTAGTTCTAGAGCCTCTACCTTTGAACCAATTCACCTTAACCTCGCATTGCTAGATATAATGAAGAAGGACTTAGTGGGAGGTAAAATTCCATGGGTCAGCATAGTCATTGTGCAATATTTTCTCCAATGACTTTATTTTGACTCCATTAGAGGCACCACATCCTAGGGTAGACTTAATGTGCATCCCTTAACACATTGGTAGGTCTAGGCCCACCTTTCGAGTGAGTACAAACCAAGTGAGTGTGGATGTCACCCATGAGACATAGCAAGCCTCATAGCCTTCTTGTCCTCAAAAATTTGAGTCCTACTAATTTCTCTTTTGCAAGAAAATTCTCAACTTTGGAGAGACTTACCCAACTCAATAATTGGGAACCCAAGAGTACACATAGCTGAACCTGAAAGGAGGAGAATAAGTTATGCAAAATTGAGCACTCTCCTTCCATACCCAAAATTGAGCACTCTCCTTCCAAAATTGGACACTATGATCCTTGGAAGGCCTTGCATAAGAGACGCAAGGCTAATTCTTCACGATAAGAAAACCAATCACATTTACATATGAAAAGGCAACCAATCCTTGAAAATAGACACGAAAACAAGGAAGACTCATCCCATGGATTGAGGCATTCTCACCAATGACACACAACTATTCGGACCACTTTAATATAAATATCTATAAAGCATGCAACATAGAAGATCACACCACTTTGATTGATATTGGTAGAGCTTGTAAATAAGATGTTTGATGGATGGTGAAGGTGAGGACCTAGAATATAAGCCCCTAGCGATCTCATCAATGAGTCTCACACAACTATTCAGATCGCTTCATCTCATGGATTGAGGCATTCTCACTAATGAGTCTCATATAATTATTTGGACCACTTCAATATAAATATAAATATATATAAAGCATGCAACGTGAAAGATCACACCAATTCGATTAATATTTATAGAGCTTGTAAACAAGATGATGATGGTGAAGATGAGGACCTAGAATATAAGCACCTCCCTAAGCGTAACCACTCCGAAGACAATTCATGTTCTCACAACCATGGGCACTCTTCCATAGAAGCTTCAGACAAGGTTTGCACGATTAAACGATGCTAAAATCACATCTATTTTGTAGTGAAACCTGCTCACTTTTTTGAGCTAGGGTAACCCTAGAAAGATCACTTAGTTGTGCATGATCAACCTGGACACAAGGCTAGTGACAAATTATCATTATTATGGTAAAAAATTCTCAATCCATAACCCTAAGTTTTTTTAAAGTGGAATTCTATATGAACTAAACCTATGTTTTATGTGACCCCCACCAAGTACAATAAAAGAGAGCATTATCCTCGGAAGGGGATAGATTGCACCCATCACTGATGGTAAATAGTTAGTCCGTGGAAAGAACTGCGCCACTTGCAAGAGCTTCCCCATGGAACGAGGAAGCTCAAGTTACTTGTTGGTGGAAAAGAACTGCACCACTCGAGCTTCCCCATGGAATGGTTATTATTGTAATCGAGGAGGGTGAGGACATCCCAAACATTTTAACATCCTAAGCTTCATCATTTAATCATAGTTCATCACCTCAGGCAACCCCGAACACTCCACACTCATCTCAGGTAACCTCTAACACCACACTCCTCTCACCTCCCCACATCGGCCACCCCCTTAAATCATTATGGAGATTTGAAACCTCATCGGCAAAGATGAAGACCACCACCCCTAATGCAACCTCAATGGAACCTTTGAGGAGGTCACCAAGAGTATCCTTGTTTGATAACCGAAGGAATGTAAGAAAAACCTAGTAGAGCCATCTTTTGGCTAAAAGCCTACTTACGAGCACAAATCTACCAAGCAAGAGCCTCAAATAAAAGAGCTTTATCCATAACCCAAGCCTCATGAGATCCCCAGAAAGACTCAAAGCTTCTATGAGGAAAACCCTCTGTTTGGATCCCAAAATTCTCACGGTCTGCACCCCAATCTCCAAAGTCAAAGACAGTCCAACAACCAACACTCTGATGGGTCCCAACCAAAAGCTATTAGAAGTGTAAGGATTCTATGAAGGGTACTGCTATATTTGGGGTTTGCCAACTTGCTAGCTGGAACTGGAAAGACAAAGGTCAATCAAGTGCACCAACAACAAAGGAGACGATAGTGACATCAAATCTTTTATTGTGGATGGGTAGGCATCTCTTCGCCTTCGCTCAAATGAGCTCACAAGGTAAGCTAAAAGCCTTAAAACCTCGTTGTACATATGTAATGGAGCACCTCTTACCAATTGTACAAACACATATAGCTCACAAGGTAAGCTAAAAGCCTTAAAACCTCGTTGTACATATGTAATGGAGCACCTCTTACCAATTGTACAAACACATATAGCCATGAAAGATTGAAAACTTAAAACTAAAACAAAATAAAAATTAACATAAAAGTAAAGAGATAGCATGTGCACATTCTCTTAAAACACACATGTATGCATAAAAACCAGAGCACCCTTAACACACACCTACTCGCACATACACACTCTAAAACACCCATGTACACTCTAAATACACTCACACTTGTTAACACGTTCACACGTGAGTGCACACAATTGCTTGTATGTGCTATCCGTACACACCGCATGTGCACACACACATCCTAAACCCTAAATCTCATCTTCTTCTAATTTTTACCTACCCCATATATTTAAATTTTCTATTTATTATATAAAAAATCCCTACCTCTCGTTTTTCAACTTTTAAATTTTAAAAAGGACCCCAATTCTTTTTTCCACTTTTAAATTTAAAAAGGACCCCAATTTACAAGTTAACACACCCATGGCCCCAGGGGGCGTCAGTACTATATGCCATGGGGTCTTAAATGAACCCATGGTGGTGGGATCAGGAGGGTCTTAAATGAACCCATGGTGGTGGGATCAAGGGGGCCTCAGCACTATATGCCATGGGGTCTTAAATGAACCCATGGTGGTGGGATCAATGATGGGAAAGCTTGGGCACCAATCATGAGGGCATCACGCCCGTCTAATCATTTTCGGTGGTTAGGTTTACTTTTAGTAAACTAGGCCAAAGGTAATTTTCTACGGAACAGTGTGCCAAGGGGACATGCATAGTTCTGACAGCTGACCAGCAAGGCCTCTGGGAAACTCAATAATTAGCTTTGGTTTTTCCTTTCTCCATGATGGAGTTTATAGCCTAGTGGTTAGATG